>NC_057808.1:129184344-129484344 GCF_018294505.1 Triticum aestivum
GGGCGACACGTGGCTGATTTACAACCCGGAGCCTGGATCGAGAGTTATGAGATGGCCATGGAATTGCTGGAGGTCAGCGAAGCGGCGATGGCCAAGTACTTCACCATGATGTTAGATGGGACCGCCCGCACTTGGTTGAAAGGGCTGCCACCGAATTCCATCGGGTCTTGGGCTGAGCTGAAAGCCCGGTTCATCCAAAACTTCAAAGATACCTGTAGGCAGTCTATGTCAATTGTGGATTTGACTAACTGTAAACAGCAGGAGGGTGAGTCTACGAGACATTGGGTTCCCCGGGTCAAAGAGATAATACATTCATTTGATAAGATGGATGCCGGCTCTGCAGTCTTAATGTTGGAACAGAATTGTCGTTTCTTGCCTCTGAAGATGAAACTCGGGCGGCTCAAGCGTGATTGTAATGATATGGGTACGCTGATGGCGGCTCTCGTCAAGTACACCGGCTCTGATAGTACCAAGGACCCCGCTTCAGATGATGAAAGGACAGGGAAGGGAAGGAAGAACGACAATGACAAGGGTCCCCAGCATAACCCGGCAAACCAAGGAGGTAACAAGCGTAAGGCCAACGGCAGCCTAGAGTTTGTGGCCAACGCCAGCTCACAGGGTAATAACCAGCGATGCAAGGGGAGGCCACCTCCCCGAGCCGGCGGGTCAGGCCCGACGTTGGAGCAGCTGTTGAATGAGCCTTGTCCAAGGCATGGCTCTAGGGAGAAGCCAGCTACTCATCTATGGAAGGATTGCGCAATCATGAAGGCCTTTAAGAATTCCAATGCCTTTAATGGCAACAATGGCCCGGGTGGCGGCTCAGGCGCTGGCGGTTTTCATGGCCCGGGCGGCGGCTCAAATCCTAATCCTCAGAACAGTCAAGGGGGCTTTAATCAGCAGTCTGGCCAGGGTCATCAACAGCAGCAGGGGGTTACCAGACCAATCCAAAGCAGCTTAACGGTGGACAGTATCACGTATTTACCACCAGTCTATGTAAACGAGATCAGAAGCTTCATAAGAGGGCTGTGAATGCTGTTGAGCCGGCAGTTCCACGCTATTTAAGATGGTCTGAGCAGCCTATTGTGTGGAGTAGGGAGGATCACCCTCCCCGGGTTGATAATCCGGGTCACTTGGCCCTGGTGGTGGCTCCTCAGGTGGGAGGATATAAGTTCACTAAGGTGCTCATGGATGGAGGCAGCAGCATCAACATCCTCTATTATGAGACTTTCCGTCGTATGGGGTTGATTGATAAGAACCACAGCCAGTCCAATACTGTTTTCCATGGCGTGGTGCCTGGTAAGTCGGCTTATCCAGTTGGTAAGATCGAACTGGAAGTAGCCTTTGGAGATGAATACAACTACAGGGTGGAAAAATTGACCTTTGAGGTGGTCAAAATAAGAAGTCCGTACCATGCCATATTTGGGCGGCCGGCTTACGCCAAGTTCATGGCACGGCCGTGTTACATATACTTACAGCTCAAGATGCCGGGTCACAATGGGACCATTATGGTTCATGGCAGCCGAAAGGTGGCCTTGGAATGTGAGGAAGGCGACGCGGCTTACGCAGAGTCTGTTTGTGCAACAGAGGAGCTGAAGTTCTACAAGGATAATGTTGACCCGACAGATATGACATCTCCGAAAAAGCCGACCACGGAGCATGAGCCGGCAATGAAATTTAAGTCAGCTGATGAGACTAAACTTGTTGATTTCGTTCCAGGTGACTCATCTCAGCAGTTCAGCATCAGTGCCAATTTGGACCCGAAATAGGAAAGCGCGCTCATCGAGTTCATCCGTGAGAACAGGGACATCTTTGCATGGAAACCTTCTGACATGCCAGGTGTACCTAGAGAACTCGCTGAGCACACTCTCAATGTTGATCCGAAATTTAAGCCGGTCAGGCAATTCCTTCGACGGTTTAATGAAGAAAGGCGGAAAGCCATTGGTGAGGAGGTGGCCCGGCTCTTGGCGGCCGGGTTTATTGTTGAAGTCTTTCACCCAGAGTGGTTAGCTAACCCGGTGCTCGTGCTCAAGAAGAACGACACCTGGCGGATGTGTGTGGACTACACGGACTTAAACAAGGCATGTCCGGCTGATCCTTTCGCTCTCCCTCGTATTGATCAAATCATTGATGCCACGGCGGGTTGTGAGCGTTTAAGTTTCTTGGATGCATATTCTGGATACCATCAGATCAAAATGGCAGTTAAGGACCAGGAGAAGACGGCGTTCATCACTCCCTTTGGAGCCTTCTGTTATGTGTCTATGCCTTTTGGACTCAAGAGCGCACAGGCGACTTATCAGCGTTGCGTGCAGAACTGTCTTCATAACCAGATTGGGCGCAATGTTCATGCCTATGTGGATGATATTGTGGTTAAGTCCAGGGAGAAGGAAACCTTGATAGATGATCTGAGGGAAACCTTTGATAATCTCCGGGTCTACAAGATGATGCTTAACCCGGCCAAGTGTGTTTTTGGTGTTCCTGCAGGCAAGCTCTTGGGTTTCCTGGTTTCTAACAGAGGCATTGAAGCTAACCCGGAAAAAATCAAGGCAATCACCTCTCTGGCTAAGCCGGCGTGCATAAACGACGTCCAGCGCCTGGCGGGTCGTATCGCTGCTTTAAGCCGGTTTATAAGCCGTTTGGGTGAGAAGGCCATGCCTGTCGTGGAATTGTCACGGCAGACGTCCTCAAGCTAGGACTTAGTCGTGGAGCCATCGCTGCTAGGAAGCTTGAAGGGGTTAAACGGGACAAGGAACACGAGGGTTTATATTGGTTCGGCCCCTTACGGTGAAGGTAAAAGCCTACGTCCAGTTGAGGTGGTATTGATTAGGGTTTCGATGACCAGGGAGCTAAACCGCTATGCCTGGCTCTCGATGAGATCTTTCTTGTCCCTAAACCGCTGCCGGGTCGTCCCTTTATATAGAGAGGTTGACGCCCAGCGGCTCTGAGAGTCCCGGCCGGCTCATAAGAGTGTCCGGCTCGGACTCTCAACTATTCCTGCCTTATACTACAAGTTCTACCATAATGATGATTGTAACTACGGGCCTTAAGCCATATCCGGGTCTTTAAGCCCATCTTTGGCCCACCGTCTTCAAGCTTGTCGCCGGGCTTCTGGCGATGACCATTATGAGTAACCCGGCCCCTTCTGGCGGGTGACTCTAAGGTCTATATCCTCAACATTAGGCCCCAAATTGATTTGAGCCGGCTCATGTCAATCTTCAATTCTTTCGACAGAAACCCTCCGGCTTACAATTGTGTGAAGGCCATAACCCGGCGTGACGTCATCCTCTGGACTCCGGGTGATCCGCCGTGACGTCATCTTCCATTAAGTCCATTTTTTACTCCACCAGATCCGCAACGGATCTTATCTTTACTGCCATCCCGAAAATCGAGGCGCCTCTCGAGCGAGATAACCGCGCCGTGACCTCCTCGTTTCTCGCGCCCACTTATGAGACTAGCCTTATAAATAGCCTGACCCTCGGGTCTTTCTCATTCTCCCTCTTCTGTCGTCTCCTTCCTCTCACTGCCCCCGTGCTGCTCGAGCTCCGCCGCCGCCGCCGCAATAGAGCTCCGCGTCATCGTCGTCCTTGGCCGCTGCATCACCCTGAACCGTCCAGAGAACCGCGGCGAAACTCCTGCATCTGTAAGTTCCTTCCTCCCCGTAGGACAGATCTGCGTCAAGCTCCTGTTGTTCTTTCGTGTTCTTCGCCGTCGCCCACGAGTTCTTCGGTAGTTTTCATTTTTACTGCCTCTTCTTGATCTTAAGATAGCATAGAATCAACGCGGCGGCTGTTTGGCACTCATTTCAAATGCAAGTAGACCTCTTTTGACTGCATAAAGGCCCCGTTCGAGCCCAAGAACTTCCCTCGCGTCTGTTTTTAGGTCTAGAAATTTTCTTTTTCAGCCAACCACTTGATCCAAATTATTTACCGCAATGTGTGAAACTTGTTTTCACCACACTTAGCAAAAACTGCCCTCGTTGAGTCATGGCGGTTAACATTTCCGGTTTAAAGAAACCACGCGCCGTAGGATCTTCCGGCTCAAAGGGGGCCATGCGCCATAAAATTTTCCGGCTTATCTGTAACAAGGTCGTAGACAATCGAATCACTCCAGCGGCTTAGATAACCCAATGCAATTAGATATATGTCATTAGGCCCCTCCATAAGCCGCCACTTTAACACTGAACTGTAAATTTCCTCCGGCTCATTATTAAACCGGACATTTTTCCCTGTATCATAGGCTTCCAACGTTCACCATGCCTCCCAAAGCTCCCAAAGCACCCATCACTTGCAACTGGATGAGGTCCAACGTCACCGACGAGACCTTAACGGACTTTATGAAATCGGGTTACCTGCCCAAGAAGGACGTCATGTCCTACCGTGCCCCTGACCCGTCAGAGGAGAGACCACAGCCAAAGGACGGGGTGGTAGTGATTTTTGCGGATCACATGAGCCGGGGCTTCGCACCGCCCGGCTCAAAGTTCTTCAGGGATGTACTGAATTTCTTTGATCTGCGGCCACAAGATATAGGACCCAACTCGGTGTCCAACATATGCAATTTCCAAGTGTTCTGCGAGGTCTACCTTGGAGAGGAACCCAGCCTGCTGCTCTTCAGAGAGCTCTTCTACCTGAACCGTCAGAACGAATGCGCCAATGGGCCAAGCTTGGAACTTGGTGGCATCTCCATTCAGCGGCGGAGGGACTGCCTTTTCCCTTACGCAGAGCCGCCAAGCCACCCCAAAGACTGGAACCAGACGTGGTTCTATTGCCAAGACACGTCGCCGGCTGATGAGAGTCCGCTGCCCAGCTTTCGCCCCTCGCATCTGGAACCAACACACCCACTGTCGGACAAGCTGACTCAAGCGGAGCGCCAACCTCTCCTCCCCACTATTAACAAGATCAAGGCTCTCCTGGGCAATGGTCTCAATGGAATTGATCTGGTCCGGGTCTGGATCTCGTGGCGGGTGATCCCCTTGAGCCGCCGCCCCGGCTTAATGTGTGAGTACACAGGCCGGAAAGATGACCCCCTGCGACACTGCCGCAGCGACCTCCCTGAAGACGTTGCCGAGGACATGACCAAGGCTCTCTTGAACAAGAGTTTGGCAGACTGCGGGAGGACCGGGTTAGCCCCCTTCCGCAAGACCAATCCAGCCCCAACAGTAAGCCGCTGATCTGAACATCTTATCTTCTTCTGTAGATAACTTTCATCTAAATCTTTAAGAAATCATCATTGTATTTTTCAGGCTGATGACAAATTCTGGAAGGCAAATATGACCATGAGGCGGCCAAGAAGGCCAGGAAAGCCAAGAAAGCCGCTCCCCGCAAGAAGGGAAGTAGGCCTCCTGCTTCAGAGCTGCTGCAACTGAGCGACAGCTCCGAGTCAGAGGTAACCCCTGAACCTGTAAGCTTTTGTTGTGTTTATTGTTTATTTCTGTCCGCCTTATCAATATTTGTTCATCAACAGGATGACACCGGAGCCAGTAACCCGGTGGTTGAAGAGGTAATGATACTTTCCTCCGACTCGGAGCCCTTGCCAAGGCTGAAAATCCGAAGGGTAACCCGGAAAGTAAGCTTTTCACATACTTTAGCTTATCAAGACCCTCAATTTATTTTGAAGCGACAGGTTCATGAGAGCCGGCGTCACACCCGGACCAACAAGGACACTGACCTCTCCTCCGGGTTACCTGACGCATCGAGGAAATGCCAAACTGAGGTTATCTCCAACTTGTACCCTTTTCATCCTTTGGCAGGTGTTATACGTCAACCACTCAATTCTTCTGACTCAAATTATCAGGAAACTTGCCCCTCTTCTGGCGACTCTATGCAGTCGAACCTGCCAGCTTTTAAGACCGTGCCCGGGTAATGATGATCATCTCATGTTGTACTTTGTCTTTACTTACACTTTTGTGCTTAACCTTTCTGTCTTTTCAGTGCCCAGGCAAAACTCAGCAAAAGGGCGAAGAAGAACAAGCCGGCCGAAGAGCCGGACTTGCCTGAACCGGAGGTAGCCGCTCAAGAACCGCCAGCTGCCTCTGCTCCTGAAGCCACTGCTCCGACCGACAAGCCAATAGCAGAAGCTTCTGCTAACCCGGAGGCCTCTAGCTCGGCTCAACCAGCAGATGACCCGGACGTGGTAATCACCCGGACGGAATTTGTTGAGCCGGGGAGACCTACTGCGCTGGCCAAGTGCTCCGCCAAGGGGGATTTGCTACAGCCCCGCCGGGTTAATCTGGACCTCACCGACTACGCCAACCTGAACATCGGAGAGATCGTCTCCGGCTTCGTCAGCCAAGTGCACAAGAGCCGGGATGCAGAGATCGGCATGGTGAACCAGATTCAGCAGAAGTCTGAGGTACCACTCTTCTTTCCTCTTGCTTACTGTATAGTTATCTTGTTATTCTTACCATGCTCTAGCCCCCAAGTCTACGACTTATGATAGAATATGTTGTAGACTTAAGTTTCGGCTTACTCACTTGAACCGGCAATTTGTAGATAGAAACGTTCGATATGCATTAGCCCCCAAGTGCCAAGTGTCTTTGCTTGGAAAGTGCTTGGGACTTTTTTTGTTGAAAAATTGCATAATAACTGTTCATCCTATAACCCGGAAATTATGCAGGCTGCTTGCAAGAAGTTTGAAGCTGACATCTCCGATCTGAAGACCCGGCTGAGGACGCAAGAAATGGAGACCCGGAAGGCCAATGCCAAGTTTGTGTCCAGTATTGCTGCGCAAGAGAAGCTGAAGACGAAGTTTGACGCTGAACGGAAAGCGTGGGCCGAAGAAAAGGCCACCCTGGTGAACCGGGCCAAACAGGCGGAGAAGGCTCTAACAGAGAAGACCGCCGAACTCTCCGGCTTAAAGCGCCAAGTATCCCAGATGGTTGCCGCAATCTTCGGTAAGTCATTTCACCGGCGTTCATCAAGTGTATAATCTGTATATCTCATAACTCATCCTTGTCGGCGGCTTATCTTATTCTATTAAACAGGTCCCAGAAGCGCCAACCTCAACCAAAGTGTGGTAACCAAGTTGAAAGCCGTGTACACCCTGGTGGAGCAACTCTACACCGGGTCACAGCGTGCTTTGGCTGTGGTGGCCTTATCCAATGAGGTGCCGACTCACCTGGCGGAAGTTCTTCGCCGGCTCGCCGTTCTTCCCCAACGTGTCCAAGAGCTGCGGCGGGCCTCGGCAAGAGCCGGAGCTATCGCCGCTCTAAGCCGGGCCAAGGCGTTCCTTCCAGAGTTAGACCCGGCTGACATCGCTCTGGGCTACCCCAGTTTGAAGGAAGACGGCACCCCCTTTGATCAAAGGGACTTTGCAGCCTGCGTGAAGACCGTACGCCCGGTGGCAACTCTGATTGGCAATGATACGGACCTGACTAAGTACCAGCCGGGTTATGATTCAGAGAATCAGAGGATCCCCACTCCGCGCTACGAAGCCATCAACTTAATCCCGCCGACTCGGAAGCACACATTTGCCCCGGAAGTTGACCCGGCCGGGTTAATTGACGAGGAAGCTCAATTTGAAGCTCTGAGCGGCATTGACTGGAAGTCGTCAACCTTCCAGGTCTTGGGAACAGCCGGAGGAGAGGAGAGGGATGAGCCGGAGACTTCAACTCAGCAAGCATCGTAACTCTGCAAGCGGCTTACCAAACAATTCTCCACCCTTTTGGACTCAATGAGTCTTGTAATAGAGTAGGACCAACACTTTAACTTTGCCGTGCCATCGTGCACGCGTTGAATGCTGAAATCCATTGAAGTTGTCTCCTTTATATTTCCCCGGGTCATTCATTTTCCTTAGTCTCAAATAGTTGCCTTTAACTATCCTGCATAGAAAGACAAAGCACAAGTCTCTAGGCGGCTTACCGCACTTAGAATCGTAGTTTTAAACATAAAACCCGGAAGATAAATCAAAAAAGACTGGTCCTCAATCATGTCTTTGACATACTCGTAATAACACACTTACCGGCCTGCACTCACACTACCGGCTTATATAACCCGGGTAATAAGGTTGGTACCTCAACTCCGGTTTACCAGTCTTAAGAACGCCGATTGTATTCAACTAGTACTGTAGATCAAAGTTTAAGCCGGCAAGGTGAGACCCGCCGTGCATACTTGAAATAATCAGAAGAACTCGCTATAAATCAGAAAAACATAGAGGCTTCCGGTTCGAATACGACCAGAGACCCGTCCCAAAGGGGTTATGCTAAGATTCGAATACGATCATATAGCCCCCAGTGGGTGTGGCGATGCCAATCAAGAGGGTACCGACAGCTATGTTCTCTTTGGTTCGAATACGACCCATGTTTGAACAGGAAGCCCCCAAATGACTTAAGAATTGTTTAACGACGCTGATTCGGATACGATCCCCGTCGGTTCCCAAAGGGGTTAAACTATGATTCAAATATGATCAAAGAAAACTCCCCAATGAGCTCGGCACTTTGCCAATCAAATGGGTATCGACAGCTATGTTCTCTTTGGTTCGAATACGACCTATGTTTGAACAGGAAGCCCCCAAGTGACTATATTGTGTATGGCTAGATTCGAATACGATCATAAGCCGGACCCTCCTTCAAATTATCATATGATCTTGTAATGAAAACAACACGTTTATCTTTGGAGGAGAAAAAAGGACAGAGGTCCTGCTTTATTGCTTATCATAATATATACATGGCTTAGGGAAATATGTACATTATGAGAGCCGGTGGCTCAAGTGTAATAAGGCCGAAGCTGAGCTATGTTCCACGGCCGACGGGTCTCTTCCTCCGACTTACATGAATCTTTGTGCTCCCGAATGTCAATGAGGTAATATGACCCGTTGTGCAAATTCTTGCTGACCACAAAAGGCCCTTCCCAAGGCGGGGATAGCTTGTGCGCATCTGTTTGATCTTGGATGAGCCGGAGCACCAGATCGCCTTCCTGGAAGACCCGGGATTTAACCCGGCGACTATGATAACGGCGCAGGTCCTGTTGGTAAATCGCTGAGCGAGCTGCTGCCACATCACGCTGCTCGTCCAACAAGTCAAGAGCATCTTGGCGCGCCTGTTCATTATCTACCTCAACATAAGCCGCCACTCGAGGCGAGTCATGACGGATGTCACTGGGGAGGACTGCTTCCGCTCCATAAACCATGAAGAAAGGCGTGAAACCTGTAGACCTGTTAGGAGTAGTGTTGATGCTCCACAACACGGAGGGTAACTCCTCCACCCAACAACCCGGCGTCCGTTGTAAAGGGACCAGAAGCCGGGGTTTGATGCCTTTCAAAATCTCCTGATTAGCCCTTCCAGCTTGACCATTGGATTGAGGGTGAACCACTGATGAAACATCAAGTCTAATATGCTCTCGTTGACAAAACTCCTCCATGGCGCCTTTAGATAAATTGGTACCATTGTCAGTTATAATGCTGTTTGGAAAGCCAAAGCGAAAGATCACCCTTTTCATAAACTGAACTGCCGTGGCTGCATCACACTTGCTAACTGGCTCTGCTTCAACCCACTTGGTAAACTTGTCTACTGCCACCAAGAGGTGGGTCTTCTTATCCATGGACCTTTTAAAAGGCCCAACCATATCAAGCCCCCAGACCGCAAAGGGCCAAGTAATTGGGATCATCCTCAGCTCTTGAGCCGGCACATGAGCCCGTCGCGAGAACCTTTGGCAACCATCACATTTACTGACCAAGTCCTTCGCATCAGCATGAGCCGTCAGCCAATAAAAACCATGACGAAAAGCCTTGGCCACAAGGGACTTTGAGCCGGCATGATGACCACAATCCCCTTCGTGGATCTCACGCAAGATCTCTTGACCTTCCCCAGGGGAGACACAACGCTGGAACGCTCCCGTAACACTGCGGCGATGCAGCTCACCATTGATAACCACCATTGACTTAGACCGCCGGGTTATTTGTCTGGCCAAAGTTTCATCCTCAGGCAACTCTCCCCGGGTCATGTAAGCCAGATAAGGCACTGTCCAGTCCGGAATGATGTGAAGAGCCGCCACCAATTGTGCCTCCGGGTCAGGGACAGCCAAGTCTTCCTCTATAGGCAACTTAACAGAAGGGTTATGCAAGACATCCAAGAAAGTATTAGGCGGCACCGGCTTTCGCTGAGAGCCCAGCTGGCTTAAAGCATCAGCCGCCTCGTTCTTCCTGCGATCGATGTGCTCTACTTGGTAACCCTGAAAGTGCCCAGCAATGGCATCAACTTCGCGGCGATAAGCCGCCATGAGAGGATCCTCGGAGTCCCACTTTCCTGATATTTGTTGAGCCACCAAGTCTGAGTCGCCGAAGCACCTTACCCGGCTCAAGCTCATCTCCTTAGCCATCCGAAGACCGTGGAGCAAGGCCTCGTACTCAGCTGCATTGTTGGTACAAGGAAACATCGATTGTAGCACATAATGGAACTTGTCACCCTTGGGGGAAGCCAATACCACTCCAGCCCCCGAGCCCTCCAACTGTCTAGACCCATCGAAGTGAATAGTCCAATATGTGTTATCCGGCTTTTGTTCGGGCACTTGTAGCTCTGTCCAATCATTGATGAAATCCACCAAAGCCTGAGACTTAACAGCAGTGCGTGGCACATACTTCAGACCATGAGGCCCGAGCTCTATAGCCCACTTAGCCACTCTCCCTGTGGCCTCCCTGTTCTGAATGATATCAGCAAGGGGGCAAAACTGACCACAGTGATGGGGTGACCCTGGAAATAATGCTTAAGCTTCCGGCTTGCCATGAATACACCATAAACAAGTTTCTGCCAATGCGGATACCGCTGCTTGGACTTAATGAGTACTTCGCTGACATAATAAACCGGCCGCTGAACCGGATGCTCTTTACCCTCTTCCTTGCGTTCCACCACCACGGCCACACTGACGGCTCGTGCGTTAGCAGCCACATACAGCAATAAAGGCTCCTTGTCAACCGGAGCAGCAAGGACTGGGGGCTCGGCCAGCTGTCTTTTCAAATCCTCAAAAGCAGTATTAGCTGCATCATTCCAGACAAAGTCGTCAGTTTTCTTCATCAACTGATATAATGGCATAGCCTTCTCCCCCAAACGGCTTATAAAACGGCTTAAAGCAGCAATACGACCCGCCAGGCGCTGGACGTCGTTTATACACGCCGGCTTAGCCAGGGAGGTGATGGCCTTGATCTTCTCCGGGTTAGCTTCAATACCTCTGTTAGAAACCAAGAAACCCAAGAGCTTGCCTGCAGGAACACCAAAAACACATTTGGCCGGGTTGAGCATCATCTTGTAGACCCGGAGATTATCAAAGGTTTCCCTCAGATCATCTATCAGGGTTTCCTCCTTCCTGGATTTAACTACAATATCATCCACATAAGCATGAACATTGCGCCCAATCTGGTTATGAAGACAGTTCTGCACGCAACGCTGATAAGTCGCCTGTGCACTCTTGAGCCCAAAGGGCATAGACACATAGCAGAAGGCTCCAAAGGGAGTGATGAACGCCATTTTCTCCTGGTCCTTAACTGCCATTTTAATCTGATGATATCCAGAATAAGCATCCAAGAAACATAGGCGCTCACAACCCGCCGTAGCATCAATGATTTGATCAATACGGGGAAGGGCGAAAGGATCAGCCGGACACGCCTTGTTCAAGTTCGTGTAGTCCACACACATCCGCCAGGTGCCGTTCTTCTTGAGCACGAGCACCGGGTTAGCTAACCACTCTGGGCGAAAGACTTCAACGATAAACCCGGCCGCCAAGAGCCGGGCCACCTCTTCACCAATAGCTTTCCGCCTCTCTTCATTAAACCGCCGAAGGAATTGCCTGACCGGCTTAAATTTTGGATCAACATTGAGAGTGTGCTCAGCGAGTTCTCTAGGTACACCTGGCATGTCGGACGGCTTCCATGCAAAAATGTCCCTATTCTCACGGATGAACTCGATGAGCGCGCTTTCCTATTTTGGATCCAGATTGGCACTGATGCTAAACTGCTGAGATGAATCTCCTGGAATGAAATCAACAAGTTTAGTCTCATCAGCCGACTTAAATTTCATTGCCGGCTCATGCTCCGTAGTCAGCTTTTTCAGAGAGGTCATATCTGTTGGGTCAACGTTGTCTTTGTAAAACTTCAACTCCTTTGTTGCGCAAACAGACTCTGCATAAGCTGCATCGCCTTCCTCACACTCCAAGGCCACCTTCCGGCTGCCGTGAACCGTAATGGTCCCATTATGACCCGGCATCTTGAGCTGTAGATACACGTAACATGGCCGTGCCATGAACTTGGCGTAAGCCGGCCGCCCAAATATGGCATGGTACGGACTTCTTATCTTGACCACCTCGAAGGTCAATTTTTCCACCCTGTAATTGTGCTCGTCTCCAAAGGCCACTTCCAACTCAATCTTGCCGACGGGGTAAGCCGACTTACCAGGTACCACACCGTGGAAAATAGTGTTTGACTGGCTGAGGTTCTTATCAATCAACCCCATACGACGGAAAGTCTCATAATAGAGGATGTTGATGCTGCTGCCTCCGTCCATGAGCACTTTAGTGAAGTTATATCCTCCCACCTGAGGAGCCACCACCAAGGCCAGGTGACCCGGATTATCCACCCGGGGAGGGTGATCCTCCCTACTCCACACTATGGGCTGCTCAGACCAGCGCAAGTAACGTGGAACCGCCGGCTCAACAGCATTCACAGCCCTCTTATGAAGCTTCTGATCTCGCTTACACAGACTGGTGGTAAACACATGATACTGTCCACCGCTGAGCTGCTTTGGATTGGTCTGATAACCCCCCTGCTGCTATTGATGACCCTGGCCAGACTGCTGATTAAAGCCCCCTTGACCGTTCTGATGATTAGAACTTGAGCCGCCGCCCGGGCCGTGAAAACCGCCAGCGCCAGAGCCGCCGCCCGGGCCATTGTTGCCATCAAAGACGTTGGAATTCTTGAAGGCTTTCATGATCGCGCAATCCTTCCATAAATGAGTAGCTGGCTTCTCCCTGGAGCCATGCCTTGGACAAGGCTCATTCAACAGTTGCTCCAGCGTCGGGCCTGACCCGCCGCCTCGGGGAGGGGGCCTCCCCTTGCGTCGCTGGCTATTACCCTGTGAACTGGCGTTGCCACGAACTCTAGGCTGCCATCGGCCTTGCGCTTGCCACCTCCTTGGTTCCCCGGGTTATGCTGATGACCCTTGCCATTGCCGTTCTTCTTTCCCTTCCCTGTCCTTTCATCATCTGAAGCGGGGTCCTTGGTACCATCAGAATCGGCGTACTTGACGAGAGCCGCCATCAGTGTACCCATATCATTGCAGTCGCGCTTAAGCCACCCGAGTTTCATCTTCAGGGGTACGAAACGACAATTCTGTTCCAACATTAAGACTGCAGAACCGGCATCCATCTTATCAGATGAATGTATTATTTCCTTAACCCGGCGAACCCAATGTGTCGTAGACTCACCCTCCTGCTGCTTACAGTTAGTCAAATCCACAATTGACATAGACTGCCTACAGGTATCCTTGAAGTTTTGGATGAACCGGGCTTTCAGCTCAGCCCAAGACCCGATGGAATTCGGTGGTAGCCCTTTCAACCAAGTGCGGGCAGTCCCATCTAACATCATAGTGAAGTACTTGGCCATTGCCGCTTCGCTGACTTCCAGCAGTTCCATGGCCATCTCGTAACTCTCGATCCAGGCTGCGGGTTGTAAGTCAGCTGTGTAATTAGGCACCTTCCTAGGGCCTTTGAAGTCCTTGGGTAGACGCTCATTGCGGAGAGCCGGCACCAAGCAAGGGACACCTCCAGTCCTGGTAGGGATACCCACGTCGACGGAAGCCGTCGGATAAGCCGGGGGAGTCTGGTAAGCCGTCAACTGAGGCACCTGCTCCGCCCCTTGCCGCACTCTGTCTTGGTCGGCTGCGTGAAAGGCTCCGTTATGAGCCGGGCCATGGCCAGGGGGCGGGTCATGGCGTCGGACATTACTTGAACCGGTCGCTAAGACCATGTGTCTGCTATAACTCGGGCTCCGGCCTGGACGAGGGGTCGAGTGGATCCTGTCCCGGCTGTAGGAGTACGCCTCTTGCTGTGCCAGTGCTGTCTGAAGGAGTTCCCTGACCCGGCGGGTTTCAATAGCCGTCGGAGAGTCGCCGTCAATTGGGAGGGCCGCCAGCCGCGTTGCTGCGGCTACCATGTTCTCCAGCGGGTTAGCATAATGACCCGGTGGTATTGGCACATACTGAGGCGGGGCAGGGTTCACCCGGGGAGGCCCCATCACTTGTGGCTGAACAGGGGTCCCAGACCCGGGCACTATGACCCCTGGCGGGTTACTAGACCCCGCACCTGGCGTGTTGAAGAGGTTTCGAGGATCGTAAACCGGAGGGAGTCGAGATTGGGCTTTTTGATGCCTCCTTCTCATGACCTCATTGGACGCGTTCTGATCCATCGTGAGCCGGAAGGACTGCGCCTGAATCAACTGAGTCTGGGCGTCGAGAGCCGCCCTCTCTGCAGCCATCCTGATCCCTTCCGCTGCCAGATCCTCCTTAGCTTTCACTAGATCCAGCTTTAACTGCGCCACCTCCGCATCATGCTGAGCTTGATCCGCCGGGTCAACCGCGGCGGTCAACAGGGCCGTCATCTTGTCCGTGAGATCCATCAGCACCTGAGCCGGCGAGGGCACCAGGTTTCCTGCTTCAGCAGCAGGGTTCTGAACAGGCTGCGCGCCGGCCATGAAGATTCCAACCCGGCTTGGCGGCTCAAACGGGTCCGGAATACTGTCACCATCGGAACAACCCATGAGCCTGCCATCTTGAAGTTGATACAACGAGTTTGACTCATCGGTAGACGACTCGCCGTCAGAGCCGGCGGCCGTCTCATCACCAGATCCAGATCTATCAGAGAGCCCTCCATGGATACATCCCACAAAAGCATGCTTTAAGGCAGGCAGGGCCCGGGCGGGTCGTGCACGCTGACCCGTCTCGATGAGATCGGCGCAGAGATCCGGCTCAGGGCCCGGCTCACCAATCTTGCCAATGAAAACATGAATTCCGCCGAAGGGGACCCGGTACCCGTACTCAATTGAGCCGGCGTCGGGGCCCCAGTTTGCATCGTCGATGTAGAGCTTGCCGCGACGACTCTTGGTCATCCGGCCCGCAGCGTATCCCTTGAGCCCTTCGAAGCTGCCCTTCAAGAACTCAAATCCACCGTGCGCTGGCCCCACGGTGGGCGCCAACTGTCGTGGAATTGTCACGGCAGACGTCCTAAAGTTAGGACTTAGTCGTGGAGCCATCGCTGCTAGGAAGCTTGAAGGGGTTAAACGGGACAAGGAACATGAGGGTTTATACTGGTTCGGCCCCTTACGGTGAAGGTAAAAGCCTATGTCCACTTGAGGTGGTATTGATTAGGGTTTCGATGACTAGGGAGCTAAACCGCTATGCCTGGCTCTCGATGAGATCTTTCTTGTCCCTAAACCGCTGCCGGGTCGTCCCTTTATATAGAGAGGTTGACGCCCAGTGGCTCTGAGAGTCCCGGCCGGCTCATAAGAGTGTCCGGCTCGGACTCTCAACTATTCCTGCCTTATACTACAAGTTCTACCATAATGATGATTGTAACTACGGGCCTTAAGCCATATCCGGGTCTTTAAGCCCATCTTTGGCCCACCGTCTTCAAGCTTGTCGCCGGGCTTCTGGCGATGACCATTATGAGTAACCCGGCCCCTTCTGGCGGGTGACTCTAAGGTCTATATCCTCAACAATGCCGCTGTACCAGTTGATGAAGAAAACTGATGACTTTATCTGGAATGATGCTGCTAATACCGCGTTTGAGGATTTGAAGAGACAGCTGGCCGAGCCCCCGGTCCTTGCTGCTCCGGTTGACAAGGAGCCTTTATTACTGTATGTAGCTGCTAACACACGGGCCGTCAGTGTGGCTGTGGTGGTGGAGCGCAAGGAAGAAGGTAAGGAGCATCCGGTTCAGCGGCCGGTTTATTACGTCAGTGAGGTGCTCATCGAGTCCAAACAGCGGTATCCACATTGGCAGAAGCTTGTTTATGGTGTGTTCATGGCAAGCCGGAAGCTTAAGCATTATTTCCAGGGTCACCCTATCACTGTGGTTAGTTCTGCCCCCCTTGGAGATATCATTCAAAACAGAGAGGCCACAGGGAGAGTGGCTAAGTGGGCTATAGAACTTGGGCCTCATGGTCTAAAATACGTGCCACGCACTGCTGTTAAATCTCAAGCTTTGGTGGATTTCATCAACAATTGGACAGAGCTACAGGTGCCTGAAGAAAGGCCGGATAATACATATTGGACTATTCACTTTGATGGGTCTAGGCAATTGGAGGGCTCGGGGGCTGGAGTTGTATTGGCTTCCCCCAAGGGTGACAAGTTTCATTATGTGCTACGGTTGATGTTTCCTTGTACTAACAATGCGGCTGAGTACGAGGCTTTGCTCCATGGTCTTCGGATGGCTAAGGAGATGAGCTTGAGCCGGGTAAGGTGCTTCGGCGACTCAGACTTAGTGGCTCAACAAGTATCAGGCAAGTGGGATTCCAAGGACCCTCTCATGGCGGCTTATCACCGTGAAGTTGATGCCATTGCTGGACACTTTCAGGGTTACCAAGTAGAGCACATCGATCACAGGAAGAACGAGGCGGCTGATGCATTAAGCCGGCTGGGCTCTCAGCGAAAACCGGTGCCGCCTAATACTTTCCTGGACATCTTGCATAACCCTTCTGTTAAGGTACCTACAGAGGAAGATTTGGCTGTCCCTGACCCGGAGGCACAGTTGGTGGCGGCTCTCCACATCACCCCGGACTGGACGGTGCCATACTTGGCTTACATGACCCGGGGAGATTTGCCTGAGGACGAAACTCTGGCCAGACAAATAACCCGGCGGTCTAAGTCAATGGTTGTTATCAATGGTGAGCTGCATCGCCGCAGTGTTACGGGAGCGTTCCAGCGTTGTGTCTCCCCTGAGGAAGGTCAAGAAATCTTGCATGAGATTCACGAAGGGGATTGTGGCCATCATGCCGGCTCAAAATCCCTTGTGTCCAAGGCTTTTCATCATGGTTTTTATTGGCTGACGGCTCATGCTGATGCGGAGGACTTGGTCAGTAAATGTGATGGTTGCCAGAGGTTCTCGCGACGGGCCCATGTGCCGGCTCAGGAGCTGAGGATGATTCCAATTACTTGGCCGTTTGCAGTCTGGGGGCTTGACATGGTTGGGCCTTTTAAAAGGTCCAAGGATAAAAAGACCCACCTCTTGGTGGCAGTTGACAAGTTCACAAAGTGGGTTGAAGCAGAGCCAGTTAGTAAGTGTGACGCAGCCACGGCGGTTCAGTTCATGAAAAGGGTGATATTTTGCTTTGGCTTTCCACACAGCATTATAACTGACAATGGCACCAATCTATCTAAGGGCGCTATGGAGGAGTTTTGTCAACGAGAGCATATTCGACTTGATGTTTCATCAGTGGCTCATCCTCAATCCAATGGTCAAGATGAGAGAGCTAATCATGAGATCTTGAAGGGCATTAAACCCCGGCTTTTAGTCCCTTTGCAATGGACGCCGGGTTGTTGGGTGGAGGAGTTACCCTCCGTGTTATGGAGCATCAATACTACTCCTAACAGGTCTATGGGTTACACGCCTTTCTTCATGGTTTATGGAGCGGAAGCAGTCCTCCCCAGTGACATCCGTCATGACTCGCCTCGAGTGGCGGCTTATGTTGAGGTGGATAATGAACAGGCGCGCCAAGATGCTCTTGACTTGTTGGACGAGCAGCGTGACGTGGCAGCAGCTCGCTCAGCAATTTACCAGCAAGACCTGCGCCGTTATCACAGTCGCCGGGTTAAGTCCCGGGTCTTCCAGGAAGGTGATCTGGTGCTCCGGCTCATCCAAGATCAAACAGATGCACACAAGCTATCCCCGCCTTGGGAAGGACCCTTTGTGGTCCGCAAGAACTTGCACAACGGGTCATACTACCTTATTGACGTTCGGGAGCATAAAGATTCACGCAAGTCGGAGGAAGAGACCCGTCGGCCGTGGAACATAGCTCAACTTCGGCCTTATTACACTTGAGCCACCGGCTTTCATAATGTACATATTTCCATAGCCATGTATATATTATGTTAAATAATAAAGCAGGACCTCTGTCCTTTTCTCCTCCAAAGATAAAAGTGTTGTTTCCATTACACCATCACATGGTCACTTGGAGGTGGATCCGGCTCATGATCGTATTCGAATCTAGCCGCACGCAATGTAATCACTTGGGGGCTTCCTGTTCAAACATAGGTCGTATTCGAACCAAAGAGAACATAGCTGTCGATACCCACTTGATTGGCAAAGTGCCGAGCTCATTGGGGAGTTTTCTTTGATCATATTTGAATCATAGCTCAACCCCCTTTGGGAACCGACGTGGATCGTATTTGAATCAGCGTCGTTAAACAACTCTTAAGGTCATTTGGGGGCTTTCTGTTCAAACATGGGTCGTATTCGAACCAAAGAGAACATAGCTGTCGGTACCCTCTTGATCGGCATCGCCAAACCCACTGGGGGCTATATGATCGCATTCGAATCTTAGCTTAACCCCTTTGGGACGGGTCTCTGGTCGTATTCGAACCGGAAGCCCCAAAGTTTTGATTTTCTGATTTACAACAAGTTCTTCTGGTTGTATCAACAGTGTACACGGCGGTTCTTATTCCGCCGACTTAACTTTGATTCACAGTGTTAGTCACACACAATCAGCATTATCAAAACTGGTAAACCGGAGTTGAGGTACCAACCTATTATCCGGGTTACATAAACCGGAAGTATACTTGAAGGCCTGTAAGTATGCTATTATGGTTACATCAAGGACATAATTGAGGACCAGTCTTTGGTGACTTAGATTCATATTCTGGGTTATATGTATGAGACTATGATTCTCAGTGCGGTAAGCCGCCTAGAGACTTGTGACTTGTTTTTCTATGCAGGATGGTTAAAGACAGCTATTCGAGCTTAAGGAAAATAAATGATCAATTATGACCCGGAAGAATATAAGGAAGCAACTTCAATGGAGTTAAGCATTCAACACGTGCACGATGGCACGACAAAGTTAAAATGTTGGTCCTACTCTATTACAAGACTCCCCGAGTCCAAAAGGGTGAAGCATTGTTTAACAGGCATAATCATGGGCCGCCTAAAGAGTCAAGATGCTTGCCGGGTCGAAGCTTCCGGCTCATCCCTCTCCGCTCCTCCGGCTGTTCCCATGACCTGGAAGGTTGACGATTTCCAGTCAATGCCGCTCAAAACTTCAAATTGAGCTTCCTCGTCAATTAACCCGGCCGGGTCAATTTCCGGGGCAAAGGTGTGCTTACGAGTCGGCGGGACCAAGCTGATGGCTTCATAACACGGAGTGGGGATCCTCTGATTCTCTGCATCGTAGCCCGGCTGGTACTTGGTCAGATCGGTGTCATTCCCAATCAGGGTGGCCACCGGGCGCACGATCTTCACACAGGCAGCCAAGTCCTTTTGGTCGAAGGGGGTGCCGTCTTCCTTCAGGCTGGGATATCCAAGTGCTATGTCAGCCGGGTCTAGCTCTGGAAGGAAAGCCTTGGCCCGGCTCAGAGCAGCTATGGCTCCGGCTCTTGCAGAAGCCCGTTGCAGCTCTTGGAAACGCTGAGGAAGAACGGCAAGCCGGCGAAGTACGTCTGTCAGGTGAGTCGGAACCTCATTGGATAGGGCCACAACGGCCAAGGCGCGCTGTGACCCGGTGTAGAGTTGCTCCACCAAGGTGTACACGGCCTTCAGCTTGGTCAGCACGTTCTGATTGAGGTTGGCGCTTCTGGGACCTGTTTAACAAAGTAAGATAAGGCGCTAGCAATGATGGGAGTTATGAGACATAAAGACTGTAAACTTGTTCAAAGCCTACATAATGACTTACCAAAGATTGCGGCGACCATCTGTGACACATGGCGCTTTAAGCCGGAGAGTTCGGCGGTTCTCTCTGTCAGAGCCTTCTCCGCCTGTTCGGCCCGGCTTACCAGAGCAGCCTTCTCTTCGGCCCAAGTCTTCCTTTCAGCTTCAAACTTCTTCTTCAGTTTTTCTTGAGCAGCAATACTGGATTCAAATTTAGCGTTGGCCTTCCGGGTCTCAGTTTCCTGAGTCTTCAGGCGGTTCTTCAGCTCAGAGATATCAGCCTCAAATTTCTTGCAAGCAGCCTGTACAATTTCCGGGTTATAGTATGAATAATTATTATGCAACTTTAAAGTCCCAAGCACTTTCCAAGCAAAGACATCTGGCACTTGGGGGCTAATGCATGTTGAAAGTTTCTATCTACAAAATTACCGGTTCATGAAAGTAAGCCGGAAGTTAAGTCTACAACATATTTTATCATAAGTAGTAGACTTGGGGGCTAGAGTATGGTAAAGATGACTATGCAGTAAGCAATAGAGTGGTACCTCAGACTTCTGCTGTATCTGCTTCACCATGTCAATCTCCAGGTCCCGGCTGCTGTGCACCTGATTGACATAGCCAGAGATGATATCTCCAATGCTCAGGTTAGCGTAGTTGGTGATGTCCAGCTTGGCCCTGCGGCGCTCTAGCAACTCTTCCTTGGCAGAGCACTTAGCCAGCGCAGTGGGTCTCCTCGGCTCGACAAACTCCGTCCGGGTGATTACCATGTCCGGGTCATCGGCCGGCTGAGCCGGGCTGGAGATGTCCGGGTTGGTGGAAGTCTCCATGGCTGGCTCGTCGGTTGGAGCGGTGGCTTTAGGAGCAGAGGCAGCTGGCGGCTATTGAGCTGACACCTCCGGCTCAGTCAAGACCGGCTCTTCGACCGACTTATTCTTCTTTGCTCTCTTACTGAGCTTTGCCTGGGCACTGAAAGGACAAAAAGTTAGTACAAAAGCATGAGTAAAGATAAGCACAACAAGGGATGATCATCATTACCCGGGTACGGTCTTGAAAGCCGGCAGGTTTGATTGCATAGAGTCACCAGAGGAAGGTGAAGTTTCCTGATAATTTGAATCAAAAGAATTGAGCGGTTGATGTATAACGCCCGCCAAAGGATGAAAAGGATATAAGTTGGAGATAACCTCGGTCCGGCGCTTCCTTGACGCTTCAGGTAAGCCGGAGGAGAGGTCTGCATCCTTGTTGGTCCGGGTGTGCCGCCGGCTCTCATGAATCTGTTGCTTCAAAAGAAATTGAGGATCTTGATAAGCTAAAGGATGTGAAAATCTTACTTTCCGGGTTACTCTTCGGACTTTCAGCCTTGGCAAGGGCTCTGAGTCGGAGGAAAGTGTCATTACCTCTTCAGTCACCGGGTTACTTGCTCCGGTGTCATCCTGCTGATGATCAGTATCAATAAGGTAGATAGGAATAAACAAGAAACAGAATAAGAGCTTACAGGTTCAGGGGTTACCTCTGACTCGGAGCTGTCACTCAGTTGAAGCAGCTCTGAGGCAGTAGGCCTGCTTCCCTTCTTGCGGGGAGCGGCTCTCCTGGCGGCTTTCTTAGCCTTTCTGGCTTTTTTAGCCGCCTCATGGTCATACTTGACCTTCCAGAATTTATCATCAGCCTGAAAAATACAATGAAGACTTCTTAAGGTTCAGATGAAAACTATCTAAGGAGAAAATAAGGTGTTCAGATCAGTGGCTTACCGCTGGGGCCGGGTTAGTCTTGCAGAAGGGGCTTAAGCCAGTCCTCCCGCAGTCTGTCAAGCTCTCATTCAAGAGGGACTTAGTCATGTCGTCAACAACGTCTTCAGGAAGATCGTTGCGGCTGTGTCGCAGAGGGTCATCTTTCCGGCCCGTGTAATCACACATTAAGCCGGGGCGGCGGCTTAAGGGGATCACCCGCCAAGAGATCCAGACCCGGACCAGATCAATGCCGTTGAGGCCATTTCTCAGGAGAGCCTTAATTTTGTTGATGGTGGGGATCAGAGGTTGATGCTCGGCTTGAGTTAGCTTATCCGGCAGAGAGTGACTTGGCTCCAGACGCAGGGCACGAAAGCCGGGCAGAGGGCTCTCGTCAGCCGGCGAAGTATCCTGGCAATAGAACCATGTCTGGTTCCAATCCTTTGGATGGCTTGGCGGTTCAGCGTAAGGAAAAAGGCAATCTCTCCGTCGTTGAATGGAGATTCCCCCAAGTTCCAAGCTCGGCCCATTGGCGCACTCGTTCTGACGGTTTAGATAGAACAGCTCCCTAAAAAGTGATAAGCTGGGCTCTTCTCCAAGATAGACTTCGCAGAATACTTGGAAGTTGCATATATTTGACACGGAATTGGGTCCTATGTCTTGTGGCCGCAGATCAAAGAAGTTCAGAACATCCCTAAAGAATTTTGAGCCGGGCGGTGTGAAGCCCCGGCTCATGTGATCAGCAAATATAACCACCTCACCATCTCTGGGTTGAGGTCTCTCCTCCGACGGGTCAGGGGCATGATAAGACATGATCTCTTTCTTGGGCAAGTAACCTGTCTTTACGAAATCAGCTAAGGTGTCGTCGGTAACGTTGGACCTCATCCAGTTGCACGTGATGGGTGCTTTGGGAGCTTTGGGAGGCATTGTGAGAGATGAAGCCTATGACAAAAGGAAAATGTCCGGTTCAATTATAAGCCGGCAGATGTCTACAGTTTAAATACTCAAATGGCGGCTTATGAGAGGGGCCTAATGACATATGGTTAAAGTGCATCGGGTTATCTAAGCCGCTGAAGGTATCGAGAGTAATTCAAATTATTTACAGCTTTATCATAAATGAGCCGGAAAATTTTACGGCGCGTGGCTTCTTTTGAGCCAGAAAATTTTACGGCGCGTGGCTTCTTTAAGCCGGAAATGTGAGCCGCCATAGCTCAGCAGATGCAGTTTTTGACTAAGTGTGGTGAAAACAAGTTTCACAGATCGCAGTAATTATTTTGGATCAAACGGTTGGCTAAAAGGAAAAATTTCTAGACCTAGAACAGACACAGAAGAAGTTCGAGGGTTTGAACGGAGCCTTTATGCAATGAAAGGGGATCAATGTACATTGGTAATGGGAGTGAAACAGCTACCGCAGGACTTCTGTACAGTCTAAAGATCAAGAAAAGGTAGTAATAATGAAATCTATCAAGAAGCTCGCGATGAACGGCGATGAACACGGGAAGAACAGGAAAGAACCCTAATGCAGATCTATTCTACGGAGTGGCAAGGGCTTACGGGTGCTGGAGAGTTGCGGAGGTCGCCGCCGTTTCTCTGGTCACGTCAGGTTGATGCAGCGGCCGGAGTCGGGGAAGACTAGGAGACCCACGGCGGCGGCAGTGGAGCTCGGGCGGCAGCACAGTGGCGAGAGGAGGAAGAAGATGGAGGCGACGAGTGACCAGAGACTCATGGGCCGGGCTATTTATAAGATGAGGCTCATAAGTGGGCGCGAGAAACGAGGAGGCCGCGGTGTGGTTATCTCGCCATAAAAACGCCTCGATTTTCAGGACGGCAATTAAAGATAAGATCCGTTGCGGATATGGTGGAGTAAAAAATGGACTTAATGGAAGATGACGTCATGGCGGGTTACCAGAAATCCAGAAGATGACGTCACGGCGGGTTATAACTTTCACACGACCATAAGCCGGAAGATCTTTTCCCTCAAAATAATTGAAGATTGACATGAACCGGTTCAAATCAATCTGGGGCCTAATGTTGAGGATATAACCATTAGAGTCACCCGCCCAGGAGGGGCCGGGTTACGTTATGATGGTCATCATGCGAAGCCCAGTACCAAGCTTGAAGACAGCGGGTTAGATAATGGGCTTAAGACCCGGAGGAGGCTTAAGGCCCATAGTGATAAACCGCCGTATGGCAAGACTTGTAGTGTAAGGCAAGAATAGTTGAGAGTCCGAGCCGGACACTCTTATGAGCCGGCCGGGACTCTGAGAGCCGCTGGGCGTCAACCTCTCTATATAAAGGGGCGACCCGGCGGCGGTTTAGGGAGAAGTAAGATCTCATCGAGAGCCAGGCATAGCAATTAGCTCCCTGGTCATCGAAACCATAATCAATACCATCTCAACTGGACGTAGGCTTTTACCTTCACCGTAAGGGCCCGAACCAGTATAACCCTCGTGTTCCTTGTCCCGTTTAACCCCTTTAAGCTTCCTAGCTGCGATGGCTCCACGACTAAGTCCTTACACGAGGACATCTGCTGTGACAATTCCACGACAGGGTGGCTGCGGCTTCGTCCGGCGGTGGCTGGACGCGTCCGGCCGCGGAGAGGAAGGTGGTTAGGGTTTCGTCTGCGATTTATTTCGGGAGGGAAGTCATATATATAGGTAGAGGGAGCTAGGAGAGTCCAAATGAGGTGCGGTTTTCGCCCACACGGTCGTGATCGAACGACCTACAGCATGGATATGACTTGGAGGGGTTTTGGGCTGGTTTTGAGGGGGGTTTTGCTGCAACACACCGAAGGCATCCGCGGTTACCCGGTTAACCGTTGGAGTACCAAACGACCTCCAAATGGAACGAAACTTGACCGGTGGTCTACCGGTGGTATACCAAGGCCACTTGACAAGCCTCGGTCCATTCCGAGAACGTTTGACACCCGCTCATGAAAGAAAACAAGAGGGGTGCACCGGAGGAGATGGGAGCGCCGGATTGCAAAACGGACAACGGGGAAAATGCTCGGATGCAAGAGACAAACACGTATGCAAATGCAATGCACATGATGCATGATATAAAATGCATGACATGGACAAAATGCAAAACGAAAGACAAAATCCGACCACGAAGGGAATATCATAACACATAGCCGAAAATGGCAAGAGTTGGAGTTACAAATATGGAAAGTTACATCCGGGGTGTTACATCTTGCCCATGAGGCATGGTTCGCAAGTACCAAGTGATTCATAATCAAGTGATTCCAAAAGTCCATCAGAATGGAGTTTCTTCATGCGCTTTACACCAATATGACCTAAACGACAATGCCACAAATAAGTTGCACTATCATTATCAACTCTACATCTTTTGGCTTCAATATTATGAATATGTGTATCACTACTATCGAGATTCAACATAAATAGACCACTCTTCAAGGGTGCATGACAATAAAAGATATTACTCATATAAATAGAACAACCATTATTCTCTGATTTAAATGAATAACCGTCTCGATCAAACAAGATCCAGATATAATGTTCATGCTCAACGCTGGCACCAAATAACAATTATTTAGGTCTAAAACTAACCCCGAAGGTAGGTGTAGAGGTTGTGTGCCGACTGCGATCACATTGACTTTGGAACCATTTCCCACGGGCATCGTCACCTCGTCCTTAGCCAATCTTCGCTTAACCCGTAGTCCCTGTTTCGAGTTGCAAATATTAGCAACAGAACCAGTATCAAATACCTAGGTGCTACTGCGAGCATTAGTAAGGTACACAATAATAACATGTATATCACATATACCTTTGTTCACCTTGCCATCCTTCTTATTCGCCAAATACTTGGGGCAGTTCTGCTTCCAGTGATCAGTCCCTTTGAAGTAGAAGCACTCAGTCTCAGGCTTAGGTCCAGACTTGGGCTTCTTCACTTGCAGCAACTTGCTTGCCATTCTTCTTGAAGTTCCCCTTCTTCCCTTTACCATTTTTCTTGAAACTGGTGGTCTTGTTGACCATCAACACTTGATGCTCCTTCTTGATTTCTACCTCCGCAGCCTTTAGCATTGCGAAGAGCTCGGGAATTGTCTTATCCATCCCTTGCATATTATAGTTCATCACGAAGCTCTTGTAGCTTGGTGGCAGTGATTGAAGAATTCTGTCAATGACACTATCATAAGGAAGATTAACTCCCAGTTGAATTAAGTGATTATTATACCCAGACATTTTGAGTATATGCTCACTGACAGAACTATTCTCCTCCATCTTGCAGCTTTAGAACTTATTGGAGACTTCATATCTCTCAATCCGGGCATTTTCTTGAAATATTAACTTCAACTCCTGGAACATCTCATATGCATGACGTTCAAAACGTCGTTGAAGTCCCGGTTCTAAGCCGTAAAGCATGGCACACTGAACTATCGAGTAGTCATCAGCTTTGCTCTGCCAGATGTTCATAACATTTGATGTTGCTCCTGCAGCGGGTTTGGCACCTAGCGGTGCTTCCAGGACGTAATTCTTCTGTGCAGCAATGAGGATAATCCTCAAGTTATGGACCCAGTCCGTGTAGTTGCTACCATCATCTTTCAACTTAGCTTTCTCTAGGAACGCATTAAAATTCAACGGAACAACAGCACGGGCCATCTATCTACAACAACATAGACATGCAAAATACTATCAGGTACTAAGTTCATGATAAATTAAAGTTCAATTAATCAAATTACTTAAGAACTCCCACTTAGATAGACATCCCTCTAATCATCTAAGTGACCACGTGATCCATATCAACTAAACCATGTACAATCATCACGTGAGATGGAGTAGTTTTCAATGGTGAACATCACTATGTTGATCATATCTACTATATGATTCACGCTCGACCTTTCGGTCTCGGTGTTCTGAGGCCGTATCTGCATATGCTAGGCTCGTCAAGTTTAACCCGAGTATTCTGTGTGTGCAAAACTGGCTTGCACCCGTTGTATGTGAACGTAGAGCTTATCACACCCGATCATCACGTGGTGTCTCGGCACGACGAACTTTCGCAACAGTGCATACTCAGGGAGAACACTTATACCTTGAAATTTAGTGAGAGATCATCTTATAATGCTACTGTCGATCTAAGCAAAATAAGATGCATAAAGGATAAACATCACATGCAATCAATATAAGTGATATGATATGGCCATCATCATCTTGTGCCTTTGATCTCCATCTCCAAAGCACCGTCATGATCACCATCGTCACCGGTGCGACACCTTGATCTCCATCGTAGCATCATTGTCGTCTTGCCAACTATTGCTTCTACGACTATCGCTATCGCTTAGTGATAAAGTAAAGCAATTACATGGCGATTGCATTTCATAAAATAAAGCGACAACCATATGGCTCCTGCCAGTTGCCGATAACTTTGTTACAAAAACATGATCATCTCATAAAATAAAATTTAGCATCATGTCTTGACCATATCACATCACAACATGCCCTGCAAAAACAAATTAGACGTCCTCTACTTTGTTGTTGCAAGTTTTACGTGGCTGCTACGGGCTGAGCAAGAACTGTTCTTACCTATGCATCAAAACCACAACGACATTTCGTCAAGTATGTGTTGTTTTAACCTTCAACAAGGACCGGGCGTAGCCATAATTGATTCAAATAAAGTTGGAGAAACTGACACCCACCAGCCACCTGTGTGCGAAGCACGTCAGTAGAACCAGTCTCGCGTAGGCGTACGCGTAATGTCGGTCCGGGCCGCTTCATCCAACAATACCGCCGAATCAAAGTATGACATGCTAGTAAGCAGTATGACTAGTATCGCCCACAACTCATGATGCGGAGCATCCTACAACCATCCCCATGGACCTACCATCGTCTCATCAAGAGCCAAGAGGACCTATGACATGAGCACGAGCTAGAGCTCTCGAGAACGAGGTGACTTCTTTCCTTAGTGATATCACATATGATCCACTCGAGACATGGCTACTACCTAAGTCCGATATGCTATGCATGATTAGGTGTCAAGAGGACCCTCCCGGAGATGTACATGAAGACGAACAAGTCGCCAAGTCCATGGATGAAGAGAACCAACGGGAAGAGTCAAGAACACCTCCCAGGCCCCGAACATCCGGCCAGGACCCCGGACATCCGGCCCCTGGAGCGTCCTTCTCAGCAGCCTCCCAGCCGCCCAACATCTATAGGCCCTAGACATCCGGCCCCAGCCCTGAAATCCGGCCAGAAGCCCGGACATCTGGCGCCACGGACCAGAACCTACACAAGCTGCCTCCACCAGCCCGGACATCCGGCCTCCTAGCCCGGACATCCGGCCCCGTCTGTCTGCGCACAGTAAAGGGCCGAGGCCCATGTACCCTTTTGCCCCCCTAGACTATATATAATCTCCCATCTCCCTCTTTCTAGGGTTAGCATTGGTTTAGCTCATATGTGAGATAGAGCATTGCTCATCCATACGGATCTGCTCCTCGAGAGAGACCGCGGCCCCTCTACGGAGACGATCCACGTTGGATTCAAGACCCCCTCTTGGGTGGCCCCATCAAGACCTCCTCTACGGAGAAGAACCGGTTACCCTTTGTATCGTCCTTTGTTGGATTTGGATCTTGTATCTCCCCTTGTGTTTCGAGGATCTAGCATATGTGTGACTATATCTTGTTGGTTTGAGAGTTCCTCTTGTGTTTTCCCTCGTTTTCCCCTTGTGTTCTTCGTGTTCTTAGTTGGGATCCACTCCTTTCGTGAAAGATCAGCCGTCTAGGGTTCCACCCTACATCATCTTGGTATCATGAGCCAAGTTGATCACGATTTCGGAGCCCCCTCTCTTTGCTTTCTAGCCTAGTTTTGTTGATTTTGTTCCTAATTCGAAAATTGCCCCACAAAAATAGCCCCAATTTTTTTTGTGATTTGTTGGTGTGATGAAGTTTTGTTGGATTTGATCCGTGGATTTCGTGTGTTGCTGGTAGATCTAGCTTTCCCCCATCTTTTCCCCAATTTCCATCCACAAAATCTTCCAAATTTTGCACCGGATTTAACCTCTACACGAGGTGTTCATCGAGTTCGTCCACGGATCTAGAGCCCGGACATCCGGCCGACAGCCCAGACATCCGGCACCCTGGACATCCGGCACCTGACAGCAACACTTCCATCCACCGCTCCAATTCCTCCTAACTTTAGTCCAATTTTGTCCCGGTGCCCACATACACTTCTGCATACCACCACCACTTCCGCATAGCACCACCATAGCCTTTCCGCTACCAACTCCGTCAATTTTGACCCGTTTTGCTTTGAGAATTTGAGTTGTGGTTTTCGTGTCCTATTGTGTTTCGGCTATCTAGGTATGGTTCGACATCAACATCACCACCGCTCATCTTCGCCAAGGACTACTACGAACGGCTACATCACTTTGGTATCACCCTCACCTTGGTATCATCTTGGTATCATGATATCATCATACTTTCTTGCATTTGCATTGATAACCCCATAGCCTTACTTTTGCGTCACTTACCCATCAAGACTAGCCTTTGAGTATTGCTGGCAACGTGACTTGTGCACATTAGTGATCATACTTCCCATAGCATACATACAATATCATCGTGTTGCATATCTTGGTATCATCTGTTGTGTCACAAAGTTGTCGTCGCATACACAATTGCTATCTTGCTTCGTGAAGCATTGCATGAGAAAAGAGCTCAAACAACAAAGAGCCAAACAAGCTTTTAAGCACAGAGGAAAGATAAGCAAAGAGCTTATAAGCAAGAACCATAGCATCATACAACATTAAGATTGTCATACTTGATCATCTTGGATCATATCATCGGAATACCATACATATAGCATACTTGGGGTAGAAGTCGTTGCATTTTTGCTTAGTAGGTTGTGCACAAGTTCGTATCCGCCTATTGTGCAATCGTACTAGCGTCTCTCTAGTGTTGGGCAACAAAAGAATTTTCGTGGACTCCACATTTTGGCTCACCCCTTGGTTGCATGACCCCACTTATCTATTTGCGTGTGTGTTTCCGTGTTCCTTATCTTGCTATTGGTCTACTTGTTGCATTTGCAAATTTGTGAATCTTTTCCAACATTATTGAGTCTCACTTACAATTGCATCAAATTTTGTGCCACCATCCTAACCGAGCTCCACCATAAGCTTTTACTTGTGTAGGTGTGAGAAACCGACAAGAATTGGTACCAATTGTGCTATTTCCTTGTTCCACATTGGAGTGATCATTGATCCATTTTCAACATCGGTCAAGGTACATTTGGTATAAGTTCTTCTCTTTCTCCCACTCACATATCTTTGTTTGGAATGATGGATAGGCCAAGTACCTCTACCAACCCACTCTTCCTTGAGCAAGACGACGACCCGAACAACTATGTCACCAAACTACACCTATTTGGTACACAACGAGCTTTGCATGAAGAGCAACTAGCAATGAGCGACCGCATCGACAACCTCGTCACCAACTTGCGACTCTCCGAGCAACATACAAGAGACTACTTCGACAACAAGCTCGACGAGCACAAGCTTGAGAATGACGCAATAATGGACGAGATTCGTGCCTTGTTGGTCAACCGCTCTTCTACCACTTCGTCCTACTCAAGACGGAGCCGCTCGAGTCGACACTCCGACGACACTATCTCCGGCTCAAGTACCCCGACATCAAACACTCTTTGTCATGCCGCGCGTCAAGATTATCAAGCAAAACGCAATCCTCTACACGACAACAACTCTCAAGAGCAAGCTCGCATGCAAGAACGTTGACACCGTCAAAATCAAGCTACATTCGCGCAAGAACAAGAACGACAACGCCAACGACAACAAGAACAAGAGGAACGAGCGCGATAACATCAAGATGCACAAGACGCCGAGGCACAATGCCAAGAACAACAACTTCGTGAAGCTCAAGCACTTGAGGCGCAACGTGCCCTTCGAGATTCAAGTCGTGCCGTAGCCAACCGAGGCCGACAAGCTCGTCTACATCAAGAAGCGCTTCGCGATGAAGCTCAAGAGAGGATTTTCCAAGCACGTGTGCATCGACAAGCTCCTCAACAAGCTCGACAAGCTCCTCCACAAGCTCGCCAAGAACATCAAGTTCAACGAGAGCAACATGACAATGGACATCCTCCAAGACAAGAGCAACATGAATTCGACAACCCTCCTCGTCAAGAGCAACATGAGATTGTCAATCCTCAAGGACATGGGCGTCATCATCCCCAACCCCAACACAATGAAGAGCAACGATATGGCAAGCTAAAGTTCACCATGCCCAAGTTCACCGGAAGCAATGACCCCGAAGAGTACATATCATGGGCATTGAAAGTTGAAAAAATCTTCCGCTTGCACAACTATGAAGAAGAGAAGAAGATCTCAATGGCATCCCTTGAGTTCCAAGACTATGTCCTCATTTGGTGGGAACAAGTCATTGAGTGCCGAGAGGCAAGAGGTGAACCACCCATCACTACTTGGGCGCAAATGAAGGATGTCATGAGAGCACGATTCGTGCCAAACTACTACAACCGCGACCTCTTCAAGAAACTCCAACTCCTCAAGCAAGGAACCAAGAGCGTTGAAGAGTACTACAAGGAAATGGAGATTGCCATGATAAGAGCCAATGTCACGGAAGATGATGAGCAAACTATGGCACGTTTCTTGAATGGACTCAACCATCCTATCAAGAAGATCGCCGACTTCCAACCATACTCGAACCTCATCGAGCTAGTGCACCAAGCTACCAAAGCGGAACGTCAAGTGCAAGATGACATCAAATATGCCAAGTTCTCATCCAAGTCATATGGCTTCTCCAACTCTCAAGCGTCAACGACTCCAACACCTTCTACCTCAACCAAGCCATCTACAAGCAACGACGACAAGGCAAGTTACAAGAAAACTTCGACAACCTCAAGTCGTCATCCTAATACAAGCAACTTCAAGCCGAAAGCTTCTTCATCATCTACCCCAACCGATGAGACCATCAAGACAAGTTCCTTCAAATGCTTCACATGCGGCGGTCGAGGCCACAAGTCCTTCGAGTGCACCAACAAGCGCACCATGATCCTCAACGACGACGGAACCTATGATTCAATGAGTGAAGGAGAAATGGAAGCCCTTGAGCAAGTGGCCATGCACCGTCAAGGGAACAACGAAGATGAAGATGATCAAGTATTTTGCGATGAAGATTCAAGCCCCGCTCTTTTTGTCTCCAAGTTCTTGACTCTTCAACATCAACAAGATGAAGACCAACGATGCCACATTTTCCACACCAAGGCCGGCATCAATGGACGGTCCGTCAAGGTCATCATCGATGGAGGGAGTTGCCATAACTTAGCAAGTGAAGAACTATGCTCCAAGCTTCAATTGGTCAAGATGAAGCACCCGCATCCATACAAGGTTCAATGGCTAAGCGACACCGGCACTTTGCAAATCGAGCATAGAGTACAAGTTTCTTTCAATATTGGAGCTTACGAAGACACTTTGGAGTGTGATGTCATCCCGATGAACGTGTGCCACCTCCTTCTTGGACGGCCATGGCAATTCGACCGAGGTGTCATCCACAACGGGCGTACAAATCATTATAGCTTCAAGATGAAAGGAAAAGAGTATGTGCTACGACCTATGTCTCCAAGCCAAGTGATCGCCGACAAGCAAGCAACCCATCGTGGAGAGAATAGTGAGAGAGTGAGCCACCAAAAAGAGAGTGAGCGCCACAAGCCCAAATTGAGTGCCTTCACGATGAGCGACAAGAAGAACTTAGTCCTATTTGCCACCAAATGTGAGATGAGAGAAGTGTGTGAGAACCCATCAAGTGTTATGCACTATGTCCTTTTGTGCAAGGACGAAGCACCAAAAGCTAACACCTCTCACGATCTACCTTTAGTGTTATATTCTCTATTGCAGGAATTCCAAGATGTTTTCCCCGACGAGCTACCTCCGGTCTACCTCCACTACGAGGCATCGAGCACCGCATCGACCTCATCCCTGGAGCGCCACTTCCAAACAAGGCTCCCTACCGAGTCAACCCCAGAGAAACCAAAGAAATACAAAGGCAAGTAATGCATCTCATAGATCATGGACATATGCGTGAAAGTTTGAGTCCTTGTGCCATACCGGTCATTCTTCTGCCAAAAAGAGACGATAGCTTTCGCATGTGTTCCGATTATAGATCCATCAATGCTATCACCGTTCGCTATAGGTATCCCATTCCACGCCTTGATGATACACTTGATGAGCTTAGCGGTGCCACTATTTTTTTTCCAAAATTGATCTCAAAAGTGGTTACTATCAAATCCGCATACAAGAGGGTGATGAATGGAAAACCGCGTTCAAAACTAAGTTTGGTTTGTATGAGTGGTTAGTCATGCCTATGGGTTTATCCGAAGCACCCGGTACCTTCATGCGTCTTATGCATTATGTGTTTCGCCCTTACAATGGTGAGTTTGTTGTGGTCTACTTCGATGATATCCTTGTTTTTAGCAAATCTCTCAAAGAGCATGTCACCCACCTTCGCACCGTGCTACAAACTCTTCGAAAAGAGCAACTTTATGCTAATATGGAAAAATGCCTTTTCGGTGTTGATAAGCTTGTTTTCTTGGGTTCTGTAGTATCTTCTAAGGGTGTTCATGTTGATGAATCTAAGATCAATGCTATTAAGAGTTGGCCCCAACCAACCAATTTGCAACAAGTGCGTAGTTTTCTTGGTTTAGCCGGTTTCTACTGTAGATTTGTGAAGGATTTTAGCACTATTGCATCTCCTTTACATGCTTTGAGCAATAAGAATGCACCCTTTGTTTGGGGACCATCGCAAGATAGCGCATTCAATGAGCTTAAGAATTTGCTTACTCATGCTCGCGTGCTTGCATTACCCAATTTTGACAAACCTTTTGAAATTCATTGTGATGCTAGTGGTAATGTCATAGGAGGTGTGTTAACGCAAGAGAAGCGCCCCATAGCATACTTTAGTGAGAAACTTCCCGGAGCACAACTCAATTACCCCATCTATGACAAAGAGCTATATGCTTTAGTGCAATTTTTGCATGAATGGGAACATTACCTTCGCCCTGATGAATTTTTCATCCATACCGACCATGAAACACTTAAGTATCTTAAGGGTCAAACTAAGTTGAACAAGTGTCATGCTAAATGGAGTGAGTTTATTGAGTCATTTCCTTATGTCATCAAGTATATCAAAGGAAAGGAAAATGTTGTGGCGGATGCACTTTCCCGTATATGCATGCTTGTTACTCAACTTTAATTGAATGTCATTGGCTTTGAGCATATAAAAGACTTGTATGAGCATGATCCTACTTTTGCTATTCCTTATGCCAAGTGTTTGACGCATACATCTTGGGAACGCTATTACATCAAAGATGGTTATCTTATGAAAGCTAACAAACTATGCATCCCCGACTCTTCTCTTCCTTTGTTGCTTTTGCAAGAATATCATGGCGGAGGACTAATGGGACATTTCAGACGCGACAAGATATTTGCCACGCTCTCCAAGAACTACTTTTGGCCTAAGATGTTTCGTGACGTCAACCGCTTCACCAACCGATACTCTACATGTCGCAAAGCTAAGTCTAAAGCTCAATCTCATGGACTCTATATGCCTCTTCCAATTCCGTATCAACCATGGGAAGATATTAGCATGGATTTTGTGCTTGGTTTGCCTAGAACTAAAAATGGCAAGGATTCCGTTTTTGTTGTTGTGGACCGATTCTCCAAAATGGCTCATTTCATTCCTTGCAACAAGATAGACGATGCTTCACATGTTGCAAATTTGTTTTGTAGGGAAATCTTGCACCTTCATGGAGTGCCAAAGACGATTATCTCGGACCGCAACGTCAAGTTCTTGAGTTACTTTTGGAAGACCTTGTGCGCCAAGCTCGGAATCAAGCTTTTGTTCTCTTCGGCATACCATCCACAAACCGACGGCCAAACGGAGGTGACGAACCGCATGCTCTCCGCTCTACTACGCGTGTTGATAAAGAAGAACATCAAGGAGTGGGAGGAGTGCCTACCTATCGCCGAGTACGCCTACAACCGTGCAAGACATTCGACTACCGGCAAGTCCCCTTCGAGGTCGTCTACGGCTTCAACCCGTTGTCCCCATTGGACATTCTACCTCTACCGCTACAAGAGCGCACAAACATGGACGCGAGTGCCCGAGTCAACTACCTCAAGAAGATGCATGAAGATACAAGGCACACCATCGAGCGCCAAGTACAACAACTAGCAACCAAGATCAATGTCAACAAGCAACCCATGATATTCAACATTGGAGATCTTGTGTGGCTACACCTTCGCAAGGAACGCTTCCCCAATGAACGCAAGTCCAAACTTCTACCACGAGCAGATGGACCCTTCAAGGTACTTGCATGCTACAACAACAACGCCTACAAGATCGACCTCCCACGCGACAAGTACTCCGTGAGCGACATCTTCAACATCAAAGATCTCTCCCCGTACCATGGTGATGAGGATTTCGATCCAAGGTCGGATCTTTCCCAAGGGAGGGGAGATGATGCGGAGCATCCTACATCCATCCCCATGGACCTACCATCGTCTCATCAAGAGCCAAGAGGACCTATGACACGAGCACGAGCTAGAGCTCTCGAGAACGAGGTGACTTCTTTTCTTAGTGATATCACATATGATCCACTCGAGACATGGCTACTACCTAAGTCCGATATGCTATGCATGATTAGGTGTCAAGAGGACCCTCCCGGAGATGTACATGAAGACGGAAAGTCGCCAAGTCCATGGATGAAGAGAACCAACGGGAAGAGTCAAGAACACCTCCCAGGCCCCGGGCATCCGGCCAGGACCCCGGACATTCGGCCCCTGGAGCGTCCTCCTTAGCAGCCTCCCAGCCACCCAACATCTACAGGCCCCGGACATCCGGCCCCAGCCCGGAAATCCGGCCAGAAGCCTAGACATCTGACGCCACGCACCAGAACCTACAGAAGCTGCCTCCACCAGCCCGGACATCCGGCCCTTTGGGAAGGCCCGGACATCCGGCCCCGTCTGTCTGCGCACAGTAAAGGGCCGAGGCCCATGTACCCTTTTGCCCCCCTAGACTATATATACTCTCATCTCCCTCTTTCTAGGGTTAGCATTGGTTTAGCTCATATGTGAGATAGAGCATTGCTCATCCATACGGATTTGCTCCTCGAGAGAGGACGCGACCCCTCTATGGAGACGATCCACGTCGGATTCAAGACCCCCTCTTGGGTGGCCCCATCAAGACCTCCTCTACGGAGAAGAACCGGTTACCCTTTGTATCATCCTTTGTTGGATTTGGATCTTGTATCTCCCCTTGTGTTTCGAGGATCTAGCATATGTGTGACTATATCTTGTTGGTTTGAGAGTTCCTCTTGTGTTTTCCCTCGTGTTCTTCGTGTTCTTAGTTGGGATCCGCTCCTTTTGTGAAGATCGGCCGTCTAGGGTTCCACCCTACATCAACTCACTTGTGTTCTACTCGTGCATATAACATCTACGCATAAACCTGGCTCGGATGCCACTTTTGGGGAACATAGTTATTTCAAAAAAATTCCTACGCACACGCAAGATCATGGTGATGCATAGCAACGAGAGGGGAGAGTGTTGTCCACGTACCCTCATAGACCGTAAGCGGAAGCGTTATGACAACACGGTTGATGTAGTCGTACGTCTTCACGATCGACCGATCCTAGTACCGAATGCACGACACCTCCGCGATCTGCACATGTTCAGCTCGGTGACGTCCCACGAACTCACGATCCAGCAGAGTGTCGAGGGAGAGCTTCGTCAGCACGACGGCGTGATGACGGTGATGATGAAGCTACCGGCGCAGGGCTTCGCCTAAGCACTGCAACAATATGACCGAGGTGGAATATGGTGGAGTGGGGCACCGCACACGGCTGGGAACAATCAACTTGTGTGTCCTAGGGTTCCCCCTGCCCCCGTATATAAAGGAGCAAGGGGGGAGGCCGGCCGGCCTTGGGGCGCGCCAAGGAGAGGGGGGAGTCCTCGTCCTAGTGGGAGTAGGACTCCCCTTTCCTAGTCCAACTAGGAAGGAGGAAGGGGGAAGGAAGGAGAGGGAGAGAGGGAGGAAGAGGAGGCGCCGCCCCCTCCTTGTCCAATTCGAACTCCCAGGGGGGGGGGGGCGGCCAGCCCTAGGCCCTCTCCTCTCTCTCCCGCAAGGCCCATGTTGGTGTGACGCCCGGATAATTAAGCTACAGTAATTCTCTGCTAATGGTGCCACGTCACCACGGTTACTGTTGCTAATCTTTCATTAATTCAAAACCGATTCAAAAATCAATTCAAAATATGGCAAACAACAGAAGTTTTCAAACATTGAAACAAAAATGTTCGGAGTGTGCAGTTAAATGCCTAGGTAATTATAGTGCAGAAACACCTTTTTAGAAAATGCCTAAATACATTAAAATGAAAAAAATAGAAAAGAAAATAAATAAAAAGAAAAGAACCAAACAGAAAAAAGGAAGAACCCCCCCCCCCCGCTGGGCCAAGTGGCCCAGCTGGCCTCCGTCGTCCGAACAGGCCGGCCCAACTGCGCCCATATTCCCCCCGGACCCCGAAACCCTAAACCGTCGCCCCCACTTCCCCCACTCGCTCCCTCTCGCTCTCCCCTCCTCCCCCGATCCAGATCTGGATCGGGGCTCGCAGCGCCAACCCCCGACCCCGTCGCTGATTCCTGCCGTCCGTCGCCGCCCGGAGCCAGCCTGGACCTCGCCGGACCACCCTCGCCGGCCTGCTTCCTCTCCGCATTCGTCTCCGACTTCCTCCTCAACCCCCGCTGCCCCGAACCCTGCAACCACGGTGAGGCCCTCGGCCTCCCCTTCCCCTCGCTCGCACTCCGCCCAGCACCCGCGCGGCCCCGCGCTCGCCTACGGCCTCGACTGCCCCCGTTGCTGCTGTTTGCCGCGCGCGCCTGTCTGCGCCGGCACGCTGCCGCGCCCGACCACAGTGGCCTCTGGCCGCCGACGATCTCGCTTCCGTGAGCGCCCGCGCATGGCCTCACCCCCACTGCCGCTCCATCCAGTCCCGCCGTGCTCAACCACGCCGCAACCGCCCGCAGCTCGTCGCACCACTCAGAACTGCGCCCACGGCCACCCCCGCCGACCGCACCCTGTGCGTGCACCCGCGACCCTACTCGCCTCGCTCCCGCACCCGCCGGCGCGCACCCCCCGCTGCTGCTACTGCTAGCCGAAGCTGCTACCGCACCAGCTACTGCTGCTCGTGCAGCCCCGCGCGCGCACCCGCTCGTTTGCGCCGGCCGCAGCTTACGCGCGCGCCCCCGATGCGGCCTCACCCCATCCCGCCTCGCACGTGCGCGCTCGACGCCGTGTCATGCCCTGCCCCGGGCAGCTCCCTGCTCCAGCTCGCCCAGCCATGTCGGGGTCGCGTCGGCCTTCCGCACCTGCGGCACTGCCGCCTAGCTTGCCGCTTGATCCGGCGTCCAGCGCCCCGGGGCTCCACTCCGGCCAAGCCCGCACCGCCGGGGCTCCGCCCGATCACACGGCGCCCAGCGCCCGTTTACCTGCCCCGATTCGGCTGGGTCAATGACCAGTGGGGCTCAGCCCCTGTAAAAAAGAGAAGATAAAAAAGGAAAACTAATTAATTAATTAAACAAATTAATTAACTTAATTAATTCTGTTTAGATAACTAATTAAACTTAATTATCCTGCTAACTAAAATAACCGACTGTTAATTAGTTAGTAGTCTATGACATGCGGGACCCACCGTCAGATTGACCCAGTCAACACCTTGTTGACTGCTGACATCATGCTGACATCAACAAGCACTATTCTGGATAATGTTGAATTAAAATAATTAAATAAATTCTAAAATGATTAAATATTTTAAAATTAATATAAAATAAACCGTAGCTCGGATGGAAAAACTTTGTACATGAAAGTTGCTCAGAACGACGAGACAATTCCGGATACGCCGCCCGTTCGTCCGCTACACATCCCTAGCATAGCAAACACACAACTTTCCCCCTCCGGTACATCTGCTCGAAAACGCGAAACACCGGGATACTTTCCCGGATGTTCCCCCCCGTCGCCGGTATCACCTCTTACCGCGTTAGGGCACACCTAACACCGCTGTTTGCTTTGTCATGCATCGTTATGCATCTGTTTGCATTGTATTCACTGTTTCTCCCCCCTCTTCTCTTCGGTATACTACGAGGCCGACGCCGCTGCTGGTGCCCCGACCGACTATGTTGTTGACGACCCCTCCTTCTTGCCAGAGCAACCAGGCAAGCCCCCCCCCTTGATCACCACATATCGCCTATTCTTCTCTATACTGCTTGCATTAGAGTAGTGTAGCATGTCACTGCTTTTCGTTAATCCTATTCTGCTGCATAGCCTGTCTTTGCCACTACTGTTGTTACCTTTACCTGCAATCCTACATGCTTAGTATAGGATGCTAGTATTCCATCTGTGGCCCTACATCCTTGTCCGTCTGCTATGCTATACTATCGGGCCGTGATTACTAGGGAGGTGATCACGGGTATATACTATATACTTTATACATGATACATGTGGTGACTAAAGTCGGGCTGGCTCGAAGAGTACCCGCGAGTGATTCACGGATTGGGGGCTGAAAGGACCTTTGTCCCAACAGCCCTTTGTGTGGATCTTTGTGGCGGAGCGATAGGGCAGGTTGAGACTACCTAGGTGAGAGGTGGGCTTGGCCCTGCTCGGCGTCTGCGGTTACTTCAAAATAACACGCTTAACGAGTTCTTGGTATTTGATCTGAGTCAGGCCATTTGGTCTATACGCACTAACCAACTACGTGGGAAAGATATGGGCACTCGACGTCGTGGTATCAGCCGAAGCCTTCGTGACGTCAGCGACTGAGCAGCGCGTGCTGGATTGGAACGTAAGCCTGCTCTTGTATTAAGGGGGCTAGTTCTGCTTCCGGCCGCCCACCCAACGTGCAGGTGTGCAATGGGCGATGGGCCCAGACCCCTGCGCCATGGGATTTAGACCGGCGTGCTGACCTCTTTGTTGTGCCTAGGTAGGGTTGCGACATATTGATCTTCCGAGGCCGGGCATGACCCAGGAAAGTGTGTCCGGCCAAATGGGATCGAGCGTGTTGGGTTATGTGGTGCACCCCTGCAGGGAAGTTTATCTATTCGAAGAGCCGTGATCTTTGGTAACAGGACGACTTGGAGTTATACCTTGACCTTATGACAACTAGAACAGGATACTTAATAAAACACACCCTTCCAAGTGCCAGATATAACCTGGTGATCGCTCTCTAACAGGGCGACGTGGAGGGGATCGCCGGGTAGGTTTATGCTATGCGATGCTACTTGGTGAACTTACCATCTACTCTCTTCTACATGCTGCAAGATGGAGGTGGCCTGAAGCGTAGTCTTCAACAGGATTAGCTATCCCCCTCTTATTCTGGCATTCTGCAGTTCAGTCCACCGATATGGCCCTTTACACATATACCCATGCATATGTAGTGTAGCTCCTTGCTTGTGAGTACTTTGGATGAGTACTCACGGTTGCTTTTCTCCCTCTTTTCCCCCTTTCCCTTCTACCTGGTTGTCGCAACTAGATGCTGGAGCCCAGGAGCCAGACGCCACCGTCGACGATGACTCCTACTACACCGGAGGTGCCTACTACTACGTGCAGGCCGCTGACGACGACTAGGAGTAGTTCAGGAGGATCCCAGGCAGGAGGCCTGTGCCTCTCTCGATCTGTATCCCAGTTTGTGCTAGCCTTCTTAACGCATACTTGTTTAACTTATGGTTGTACTCAGATATTGTTGCTTCCGCTGACTCGTCTATGATTGAGCACTTGTATTCGAGCCCTCGAGGCCCCTGGCTTGTATTATGATGCTTGTATGACTTATTTATGTTTTTAGCGTTGTGTTGTGATATCTTCCCGTGAGTCCCTGATCTTGATCGTACATGTTTGCATGCATGATTAGTGTACGATTGAGTCGGGGGCGTCACAAGTTGGTATTAGAGCTGACTGCCTGTAGGAATCTCCCTTACACACTCCTTGGCCGAAGTCGAGTCTAGACATTGCAAAACTTTTACTAACATGGTTTGTGTGTCTTACGGGCCCACGTCGCCATTTGGATGGTATTAGGATCTTTTACTCCTCGATCTTTACTCCGGGACTCTGTTCTCTCTTATATTCGGGTAAAATGAATTTACTAACTCTGTCTCTAGGTTCTCGTAACTACTTCCTCCCGGAGGGCCCCTTATCACAGATGACCGCCTGCTGCACCAGAAGATTTCGAAGGTACTCTCCGATACTCTTTTGAGACTTTGTGCCCGTTGCTTTTGCATTTCCCTACCACCGAAATATCCCTATGGATAAATACATACACTTGCCGTTCTTACTTTTATTCCCAGTTGATCTTGTTATTACAAGATACCCTGAAATCCTCTCTATTTTTCCGAGAATATTTTGTGCCTACTGCCTTGCAGTTCTTTGCCACATGAATACCCCTACGGATAATTTCTCGCCCTTATCGAGTATCCGCTCATCCCCCAGTTGTTCATGTGTTTCACAATGGTCTTCGAAATACTATTCGATCCTCCAGAAATCCTTAGTAGCTTATTGCTCTGCAATACTTGTCTGCTTGCATTATGGATGCTTTCCATATGTCTGGCAATATTCGTTAGTATCCTTAGGCACCGTGATTTTGATCCTATTGATTCAACATGAGTGCGAATGCACGCAATCATCAGTTGATCCTTTTAAATTATCTTTCCGGCTCAGACGTCATTTTAAACATGATCTGGATCTCGGCCAATCAAATTGTTGTCGATTTTACCCCTAAGCTTACTCAACTTATCCATCCTTAATCAGAGCATTTTCTTCTGATCCTTTGATTTGGAAATTATAATTCCTTTACATGTGAGATTTGAATTAGTCAGTTGCTTCTATAATCCAATGCCTTCACATTGTTTCTTCCTCTGGTTGTGTGCCGATACTCACATCAGCTCCGCTATGGACCGTCGGATCCTTTGTTGGAATATCATCCGACAGTGTCTTTCGTATACAAAAACCTGAAGAGGTTCTTTCCTTGATACATAATGCCTTCAGTAAATTGCATCCTCTCGTTTTGTCACCCATGCTCTACTATCGAGCTTGAGTTATTTACCCCTGAAGTTTGTGATATATGTTTCCACGATGCCCCGATGGGTTGAACCTAGGCCTTCCTTAATATGTGTGACCTCAAAAGTTTTCATGAGTCATACGCTTCTGGTATTTTGCTAGATAAAATTTCAACATTACAACTTCTTCGAAAATGATAAGTGAATGAAAGGTTATGCATTAGAGAAGTGGGAGTCGACCTTGAACTTTGTGTTCATGCCCATGGACACGTTGTAGATCTTGTCGTGGAAGCTTCTCGTAACAATAATTATCCCCTTGATATAATTTCATCTTATATCTGGGATTTGGTCTATTGCAATCGTGGTTTCCGACCATATTGTTCTTCTTTGATCCAATTTCTTGGACAAGTTCAAGCACTTGTCTTCTGGAGAGCAATAACCTAGTCCAACCTCTACTTTGATCTGTCATCGAGTATTACCCCCTGGTATCTTGAAATTATCATTGAACTGCATAACTTCTTATGAGTTCTTCATCAAGTACTACATTCTCACCGATTCCAATTTTTCACGGGCTCTGAGTTATTAAACACTCAAAGACACCAATAACTGAACCGAGTACGCACTATGGTTCAACAACTTTTAGTAATCTTCTTTACTTACGAGTCTGTACCCGATCACGTCATTCCTAGCCTGATCGGCTAGCACAATTTTGGATGATGAGGTAACCTTACGCCGATCTTCCTCATCGTATCATTTCGCCTTGAACACCAAGCTTGATTTCGAGTTTGTGTCATACTCTTAGTTCCAATAATCTTTCGCCTCATCATTCCTTTGACTTGATGTCGTCGCCGATCGATTACATCTTCATGAAATCTCGCGACAAATGTGTCGTGAACAACATCAACATTCTGAGCTCTTCCAAGATATCTATCGAATTCTTGATGAGAAATACCACCCTTTGCTCTCGATGATTTGTGTTATCATCGACCACTTTATTGCCTTTTGTTCTACACAAACTTGTTCGTGCTTTGTGATATACCTTGAGATCCTTGCTATCCAGCAATTGTTCTTCTTTACCTTGGAGTATTACCATCTTTTATGTCAGGAATGTCGTGAGAATCTCACCACCTCTTGAGAATTCTTGATATAAGTGATACTTCACCATCACCATTCTTTTCTTGGTCCCCGTGTTGTTCCTAACAGGAATACCGACAGATGGACTAGTAATTTTAAAACTTCTAGCAACCTTATTCCTTTGAAGTTAATGGTCAACATTTTATTCATAGACCATTGGTTATCGAATCGCCATTCTGACATTGTTTGTGCTACCTAAGTCCGTATCTCGGGTGCACCGTCAACCAATGTTTAATCGTGTATGTTTCCTCTAGCATACCTCATTATATCATTTGAACTGACAAAAGGTATCTCCTTGTTCACATAATTGTGGAAATCCATCTTTTGGAAATCTCGATGAATTGTCACTGAGTTCATCAACCACCTCCTCATCCTCTCCTTGGTTTAATGATGAACTCATGATTCGGAACTTGCTTCCATATTTTATTTCCCGAGAATCTTGCAACTCCATCACGTCAAATTGAGTTGCACCCTTCCTTCTCAGGCATCATGAGTCTGAGGTATCCTGACACCAATCAGATCCAAATCTCGGGTCAGATATGATGGTTTGAACATATTTCCAAGAGTTTTAACATTGGTCTTTATATGACCCGGTAAGGTGATGTCATGCCTAGCACACCTGGCTGGGGGACCCATTGTTATAGTACCCCCTCTTTTTAGCAAGGTTAGCCATTCTTCCATGAGGAAATTGTAAGACTTATCTTACAAGTTGTTCCTGATGGATCCTTTGTGTATCCAGAGTCTGACCTTTGCTTGAAAACCATGTCAATGCTATCTCGAAGCTTGTCACTAGTACTCCGATTTTCAATAAGGGCATTTGAAGCACAAAGCTACATTTTCTTTATCAATTATCCAAACACCATCGTATGGGTAATGGCATGAAAGTTCTCTCCCCTTTCCTAAAGGGTTTTCTATGTTATATCCCGTCATGGATATCATGCTCTGCTTGCCCTTGGGAAGGATATACCCCTAAAATATGTGTTTAAACACATTTTCCTTTCCATTGTTCTGTTTAATCTGATGGTCAAATTTCCTTTACATTGGTTTGTTTAACATTTCCGGTGATCTATATGATCTAAGCAGTAATATTCTTCTGCTTACGTAAATGCCTAGGTGTACAATCGTGTCGATAAGACCCTGTTACTATTGCTGATGACATTCCGGTAACCACCGATGGACGAGAACTTTGCCTATTGGTCCGCCTCGTTCAACGAGCAGGAAAATGGTTCTCTTCGTCCCTCGCCCTTGGTATCGATGTTGATGCCGACATAACTGACAGGCTACCCTCTGACTAGCCTTGCTTACATGGTCGTGCAAGATGTCAGCGCCCTTTCTACCTTCAACCCACATGGTGGGCCATAACCCACAAGCTCCACGGGATCGAAACCTGACTCTCCTGTACACCCCTGTTGCCAAAGCTATTCCTCGCGCTTGACTTCGTAGGTAATTCACGGGGTCACCTTCCTTGTAACCTACTTTGGAATCAGACACAATACTTATTCCCGTTGATTTGAACCCCTTTCACGCCCCGTTTCAGGCATCGAATGATTGCCTGCCCGCTTGAAACTTCTCATGGTACCTTCTTACTTTCTCTCGATATCTTCTTAAGTTCAATTCGAGAGTTACTTCCGCCACCTTCCCCGATGTTATCGACCAGATAATCGACCTTGCAGAGGTTTGTTCTCCCGGAATGCCCACCCTTTATTCTTACGTAAGTACAATGGAGTTCCTGAAGGAAGGATGCCGACTTCATCATGATGACCTGAAGCAGAGAAGGGAAGACATCAACATAGTGGATAGACCTCTTTGAGAAGCTCAACCAAGACGAGAAGATCCGTTAGAATATTGTAGCCAGACCTTTCCCCCTTACTCCCCCTCTTAAAATCTCGGGACGAGTTTTCTTGTAGTGGTGGAGAATTGTGACGCCCGGATAATTAAGCTACAGTAATTCTCTGCTAATGCTGCCACATCCCCATGCTTACTGTTGCTAATATTTCGTTAATTCCAAACCGATTCAAAAATCAATTCAAAATATGGCAAACAACAGAAGTTTTCAAACATTGAAACAAAAATGTTCGGACTGTGCAGTTAAATGCCTAGGTAATTATAGTGCAGAAAACACCTTTTTAGAAAATGCCTAAATACAATAAAATGAAAAAAACAGAAAAGAAAATAAATAAAAAGAGAAGAACGAAACAGAAAAAACAAGGAAGAACCCCCCCCCCCGCTGGGCCAAGTGGCCCAGCTGGCCTCCGTCGTCCGAACAGGCCGACCCAACTGCGCCCATATTCCCCCCGGACCCGGAAACCCTAAACCGTCGCCCCCACTTCCCCCACTCGCTCCCTCTCGCTCTCCACTCCTCCCCGATCCAGATCTAGATCGGGGCTCGCAGCGCCAACCCCCGACCCCGTCGCCGATTCCTGTCGTCCGTCGCCGCCCGGAGCCCGCATGGACCTCGCCGGACCTCCCTCGCCGGCCTGCTTCCTCTCCGCCGTCGTCTCCGACTTCCTCCTCAACCCCCGCTGCCCCGAACCCTGCAACCACGGTGAGGCCCTCGGCCTCCCCTTCCCCTCGCTCGCACGCCGCCCCGCACCCGCGCGCCCCGCGCTCGCCTACGGCCTCGACTGCCCCCATTGCTACTGTTTGCCGCACGCGCCTGTCTGCGCCGGCGCGCTGCCGCGCCCGACCACAGCGGCCTCTGGCCGCCGGCGATCTCGCCTCCGTGCGCGCCCGCGCATGGCCTCACCCCCACTGCCGCTCCATCCAGTCCCGCCGTGCTCAACCACGCCGCAACCGCCCGCAGCTCGTCGCGCCGCTCGGACCTGCGCCCGCGGCCAACCCCGCCGACCGCACCCTGTGCGTGCACCGGCGACCCTCCTCGCCTCACTCATGCGCCCGCCGGCGCGCACCCCCCCGCTGCTACTGCTAGCTGAAGCTGCTACCGCACCAGCTACTGCCGCTCGTGCCGCCCTGCGCGCGCACCCGCTCGTCTGCGCCGGCCGCAGCTTACGCGCGCGGCCCCGATGCGGCCTCGCCCCATCCCGCCTCGCACGCGCGTGCTCGACGCCGTGTCGTGCCCTGCCCCGCGCAGCTCCCTGCTCCAGCTTGCCCAGCCATGTCGCGGTCGCGTCGGCCTTCCGCACCTGCGACACTGCCGCCTAGCTTGCCGCTCGATCCGGCATCCAGCGCCCCGGGGCTCCACTCCGGCCACGCCCGCATCCCCGGGGCTGCGCCCGATCACACGGCGCCCAGCGCTCGTTTACCCGCCCCGATTCGGCTGGGTCAATGACCAGAGGGGCTCAGCCCCTGTAAAAAAAAGAGAGAAGATAAAAAAAGGAAAACTAATTAATTAATTAAACAAATTAATTAACTTAATTAATTCTGTTTAGATAACTAATTAAACTTAATTAGCCTGCTAACTAAAATAACCGACTGTTAATTAGTTAGTAGTCTATGACATGCGGGACCCACCGTCAGATTGACCCAGTCAAGACCTTGTTGACTACTGACATCATGCTGACGTCATGTTGACGTCAGCAAGCACTATTCTGGATAATATTGAATTAAAATGATTAAATAAATTCTAAAAATGATTAAATCTTTTAAAATTAATATAAAATAAACCGTAGCTCGGATGAAAAAACTTTGTACATGAAAGTTGCTCAGAACGACGAGACGATTCCGGATACGCAGCCGGTTCGTCCGCTACACATCCTAGCATAGCATACACGCAACTTTCCCCCTCTGGTACATCTTTTGAAAACGCGAAACACCGGGATACTTTCCCGGATGTTTCCCCCCCTTCGCCGGTATCACCTCTTACCGCATTAGGGCACACCTAACACTGCTGTTTGCTTTGCCATGCATCGTTATGCATCTGTTTGCATTGTATTCATTGTTTCTTCCCCCTCTTCTCTCTGGTAGACTACGAGGCCGACGCCGCTGCTGGTGCCCCGACCGACTACGTTGTTGACGACCCCTCCTTCTTGCCAGAGCAACCAGGCAAGCCCCCCCCCCCTTGATCACCACATATCGCCTATTCTTCTCTATACTACTTGCATTAGAGTAGTGTAGCATGTTACTGCTTTCCGTTAATCCTATTCTGTTGCATAGCCTGTCTTTGCCACTACTGTTGTTACCTTTACCTGCAATCCTACATGCTTAGTATAGGATGCTAGTATTCCATCTGTGGCCCTACATCCTTGTCCGTCTGCTATGCTATACTATCGGGCCGTGATCACTAGGGAGGTGATCACGGGTATATACTATGTAGTTTATACATGATACATGTGGTGACTAAAGTCGGGCTGGTTCGAAGAGTACCTGCGAGTGATTCACGGATTGGGGGCTGAAAGGACCTTTGTCCCAATGGCCCTCTGTGTGGATCTTTGTGGCGGAGCAACAGGGCAGGTTGAGACTACCTAGGTGAGAGGTGGGCCTGGCCCTGCTCGGCGTCTGCGGTTACTTCAAAATAACACGCTTAACGAGTTCTTGGTATTTGATCTGAGTCAGGCCATTTGGTCTATACGCACTAACCAACTACGTGGGAAAGATATGGGCACTCGACGTCGTGGTATCAGCCGAAGCCTTCGTGACGTCAGCGACTGAGCGGCGCGCGCCGGATTGGAACGTAAGCCTGCTCTTGTATTAAGGGGGCTAGTTCTGCTTCCGGCCGCCCACGCAACGTGCAGGTGTGCAATGGGTGATGGGCCCAGACCCCTGCGCCATAGGATTTAGATCGACGTGCTGACCTCTCTGTTGTGCCTAGGTAGGGCTGCGACGTGTTGATCGTCCGAGGCCGGGCATGACCCAGGAAAGTGTGTCCGACCAAATGGGATCGAGCGTGTTGGGTTATGTGGTGCACCCCTGCAGGGAAGTTTATCTATTCGAATAGCCGTGATCTTCGGTAACAGGACGACTTGGAGTTGTACCTTGACCTTATGACAACTAGAACCGGATACTTAATAAAACACACCCTTCCAAGTGCCAGATATAACCCGGTGATCGCTCTCTAACAGGGCGACGAGGAGGGGATCGCCGGGTAGGTTTATGCTATGCGATGCTACTTGGTGAACTTACCATCTACTCTCTTCTACATGCTGCAAGATGGAGGTGGCCTCAAGTGTAGTCTTCGACAGGATTAGCTATCCCCCTCTTATTCTGGCATTCTGCAGTTCAGTCCACCGATATGGCCCTTTACACATATACCCATGCATATGTAGTGTAGCTCCTTGCTTGCGAGTACTTTGGATGAGTACTCACGGTTGCTTTTCTCCCTCTTTTCCCCCTTTTCCTTCTACCTGGTTGTCGCAACCAGATGCTGGAGCCCAGGAGCCAGACGCCACCGTCGACGACGACTCCTACTACACCGGAGGTGCCTACTACTACGTGCAGGCCGCTGACGAAGACCAGGAGTAGTTTAGGAGGATCCCAGGCAGGAGGCCTGCGCCTCTCTCGATCTGTATCCCAGTTTGTGCTAGCCTTCTTAAGGCATACTTGTTTAACTTATGTCTGTACTCAGATATCGTTGCTTCCGCTGACTCCTCTATGATCGAGTCCTTGTATTCGAGCCCTCGAGGCCCCTGGCTTGTATTATGATGCTTGTATGACTTATTTATGTTTTTAGAGTTGTGCTGTGATATCTTCCCGTGAGTCCCTGATCTTGATCGTACACGTTTGCGTGCATGATTAGTGTACGATTGAATCGGGGGCGTCACAGTTGGCCCATTAGTTCCCCCGGGGGTTCCGATAACCCCCCGGGACTCCGATAAATATCCGGTGACCCCCGGAACTCATTCGGTGTCCGAATATAGTCGTCGAATATATCAATCTTTATGTCTCGACCATTTCGAGACTCCTCATCATGTCCGTGATCACATTGGGACTCCGAACTATCTTCGGTACATCAAAACACATAAACTCATAATACCGATTGTCACCGAACGTTAAGCGTGCGGATCCTACGGGTTCGAGAACTATGTAGACATGACCGAGACATGCCTCCGGTCAATAACCAATAGTGGAACCTGGATGCTCATATTGGCTCCTACATATTCTACGAAGATCTTTATCGGTCAAACTCATAACAACATACGTTGTTCCCTTTGTCATCGGTATGTTACTTGCCCGAGATTCGTTCATCGGTATATCAATACCTAGTTCAGTCTCGTTACCGGCAAGTCTTTTTACTCGTTCCGTAATGCATCATCCCGCAACTAACTCATTAGTGACATTGCTTGCAAGGCTTATATTGATGTGCATTACCGAGAGGGCCCAGAGATACCTCTCCTACAATCGGAGTGACAAATCCTAATCTTGATCTATGCCAACTCAGCAAGTACCATCGGAGACACCTGTAGAGCACCTTTATAATCACCCAGTTACGTTGTGACGTTTGGTAGCACACAAAGTGTTCCTTCGGTATTCGGGAGTTGCATAATCTCATAGTCATAGGAACATGTATAAGTCATGAAGAAAGCAATAGCAACATACTAAACGATCAAGTGCTAAGCTAACAGAATGGGTCAAGTCAATCACATCATTCTCTAATGATGTGATCCCGTTAATCAAATGACAACTCATGTCTATGGCTAGGAAACTTAACCATCTTTGATTCAACGAACTAGTCAAGTAGAGGCATACTAGTGACACACTTGTTTGTCTATGTATTCACACATGTACTAAGTTTCCGGTTAATACAATTCTAGCATGAATAATAAACATTTATCATGATATAAGGAAATATAAATAACAACTTTATTATTGCCTCTAGGGCATATTTCCTTCAGATGACATAATGATAATTGGAACCAACCTCAAAGTCATTGCGGAGGTTCAAGATTTTATATCTCACAACTTTGAGATGAAAGACCTAGGTGTGGCTGATGTTATCTTGAACATTAAGCTACCGAGAGATAATGAGGGTGGGATTACACTTCTACGTTCCCAGTATGTCGATAAGATTCTGTGTCGCTTTGGGTATTCAGACTGTAAATCTTCTCCAACACCATATGAACCTAGTGTGCGGATTCGAAAGTTCAAAGGCACCGCTATAGATCAAATGAGATACTCTCAAGTGATTGGTTCACTCATGTACCTAACTTGCATTATGAGGCCTGGCATTGTGTTTGCCATGAGCAAACTGAGCCGGTTTTTTTCCAATCCGGAAAATTTACATTCGCTTGCCGTTTAAAGAGTCATGCTATATGAGAGATATTATGAGCCATGTACTTCACTATACCAGATACCCGATGGTACTTCAAGGGTTTAGTGATGTAAATTGGATATTTGATGTTGATGAGATGAAATACGCAAGTGGATATATCTTCACACTTGGTGGTTGTCATGGCTTGATACACAACACCAGGGAGCTTTGGGTGCTCTCCTTGTTTGGTTCGGTGAGCGGCGAAGAGATGAATGAATCCCACCTTAGTGACATGATGATTTTACCCAGGTTCAGGCTGCTCTGAAGCGTAAAACCCTACTTCTTGTTTGGTTGTTTTGATCGATGTGGTGAACAATGGCTATAAGGTGTGATTTCCGTTGTTGGGGCTTGTTGGAACGAGGAAATGCACCACCATATGTGGGTGTTCTTCCTACTAAGAATCTAACCTACTTAGGGTTCCAACCTTGATCTAGTTAGATTAGGCCTCCCTTTATAGATGTAAGGTGTTTCCACAATAGCTACAAAGTGGCAAAAATGGGTGGTAGTATAGTGGAGTACCTAACAAAGTAAATGCGACAGGTACGTGGCGGCGTGGTGCATTGTAGGGAGCATATGCCCGTCCCATCAGACGCCTTTGTTGACTTTGCATACGTGGCGAGGTGGCACGCATGCGGAAGGATGCTTACAGGGTGCCAGCATGCAGGGAACTTGGCCTCCAAGGGAGGTCGTGCATGCTTGCTAGCTGGCCCTGCCCTACGGCTACCTGACGTAGGCCTAGGCCATTGTAGCCCCCGAGAAGTTCCATCGGCATGCCCGCCAGTGACTAGCCACTGGTGAGGCTTAGGGAGCCTGCCTGCGGGGCTGGACATTCCCGGGAGGAAAGGCGTCCCCGCTGAGATCATGGTCTTGATGCTGCTTTTGGTGCTGAATGAATTTTCTCCAACATGATGCATCTTGTGGTTTGGTGATGACAAAGATCTGCATACCACCTCGAAAAGGAGCATCGTTTTGAATACATAGGTTGCCTGCCCATGTTGCCCCCTTCACGGGGCTGCTGTGGACCACGTGAGATGGATCCATGGGACCCTAGTCTTCACGGGGCCGACAGTGATGGCGTTGTTTCCTGGAAGTCTTGCAGTAGACTATCTTAAAGAAGTCAGCAATGGAAGAAGAACTCACAACACTAGATAAATCTTGTACATAAGCAGAATGGCTTCGAGTTCTTTTGATGGATTTCCAGTGGTTGAAAAGCTAATTCTAGCTATCATTATGAACTTTGGCAATCAGACAGTAATTTTCATGGCAAAGAGTTAAAAGGACAACATGGAATCCACAAATCGTATAAGAAGATTGAAATCTGTTAGACATTTAAGAAACTCTGGAGTAAGAGCATTAGATTACATCCAATCGGCAAATAATCTGGCAGATCCCTTTACAAAGGGCTATCACGAACCATTATAGAAAATACATCGAGTAAGATGGGTACGAGACCCACATAAGTTGCCATAGTGGTAACCCAACCCGTGTGATCAGAGATACTGTGAAATAGGACCTCAAAAACAAGCTACCGGTCAATTGAGGAGAGTAACCTAATTAACCCACTTTGTTGGAGATGCAATACTCTCAAAATCAGTAAGGTAGTTTGACTTTGTCTTAATGTGTTCTGAGTCTTGTATAAGGAAGATGCTATCCTACAGAGCGATCTTTGGAAGAACACACCTATATGAGCCCGACTGCTCATCACAGTCTATGATATAGGGTAGTCTCTAGGAAGCTCATGAAAAAATTGGGAGTCTGACTAATATGCTCCACCCAAAGGGTTAGCCTTTGCTAGCCTAGTACTAGTAAGACAATTGGTGAAACTTCTGAATGCCAAACTTACAATTAAAGGCATAATCCATTGTTCAGTTGTGAAGAAGTGTAACCCCTTGCTCTAGGTGGATGTTTAATCTTAACCGGCCTTCGGTGAAAATTCTGGTACATCAAAACATTGTTTGGAACAGAGGACAACATAATACGCCTCTGAGATTTAGTGGGGGGTTGTTGAATTATAGACGGGACTGACATTGGGCCCATATAAAATACAACTCCTGGTTAATATCTAAGGCCCAAGTGGGGTGTCTTGACATGGTGGAAAGTTTAGTACCATACTTCTAGTGGAGATTGTCTAAAAAAAACTTCTAGTGGAGAAGAGTTGAGACCCCTATATAAGGGTCTCTCTTCCACATGCTATTGGAGCTCGAGAAGAGGAGTGGTACACGCGTGCTCCTCCTCTGCCACCCACCTCGCCACCCCCCCCACACTCACGTCGTGTTTCGTGAGTGAGCCGATCCAAGCTCAATCCTATGTCAAGCTTGCGTTTATTTTTTCCAGCCATGAATAATTAATTAATCTGGGATTAATTACGAGTCGCTAATGGATGTGCCACTTTCCTAGACATTGGACCATGGATTGTTTGCGACTCAGTCGTGGGTCTAAGCCCAGGCCCACGACTCCCTACCCAACAACCTATATATATTGGAGGCGCCGGCAACTCTATCGACACATTCAATTCCTCCGCGTGCATAACCCTAGTTGCCACTGTCCTTCCACTCATTGTTGTTGCGATCCCATCCTATCGACCGTGTGCATGGCTGTTTGGGAGAGCATGCCCTCGGCACCCCGTCCTTTGCGATTCTGCACCGGGAGAAGGGCGATAAGATTTTTGGGGAGCATCTCGGCGTGACTACTCCTTGTTCGTCTTCGTACTCGTCCTCTGCTTCAACTACTTCCCCGACACCGACCCCATGGTTGGCGATGCTGCCGCCAAGAAGAAGGTTGCGGAGGAAGCCGCTGCTGTTGCCGCCATCGTGGCCTTGGCTTGGCCTACGGGAGGGTATCATACTGCATTAATAGATGTTTCAGTTGTATGTTATGTCCAATGCGTGTTCATATTGTTTAGATATTAGTATGAGCTTCATACGGTTATTCATAGCATCATGATTTACTTATAGATTAAATTAATTGAAAATGTGCTAATACATCCTGCACTGCTCTATAAGGATATTTGTATTTATTTTCTCCCTCTTAATATATAGGCAGGAGAGCTCCTAATCGGCGCTTGATGCGCCTGTTTCTCAACCAGCGCCTGCGCGACTCCCTGTTCGTTCGCTGGTTGGTCTCCCGTCCGTTCCTTGGCTGGTCGCGGGTCGTTCATTTGTCCACTCAGTCTAGGTTGACGGCTCAACCGCTGACTTAAAAAAAAGATCTTAAAAGGTTTACAAATTTGGAATGCGGTTCACAAATTTGAAAAAAGAACTCGCAAACTTGAAGTTCACAAATTTGAAAATACTTTGTGAGTTTGAAAAAAGTTCACGGATTGGAAAAAAGTTCAAAAATTTGAAAAAAGGTCACGAATTTGAGGAATGTTCGCATATTCAGAAAAAAAATTCATGGATTTCACGAATTCACAAAAATCATGAATTTATTTTTTTAACAATTTTTTTAAAACTTCAAGAGTTTGAGAAATGTTCATGAATTGGAAAAATGTTCGCGGACTTATGGATTCAAAAAAGTTCATGCAGTAAATAAATATTGATGAATTTGAAAAAGTTCACGCTTTTGAAAGAATATTCACGAAATTATAAAATTTGATTTTTTAAATGTTCACATAATTAAAAATGAAACTAAAAGAACAAAGAACGGAGAAAAGGAATAACGAAAACAACAGAAAAAGGAAATAAAAAACGAAAAAAAATGAAGAAAAACTGCCCAGACAAATACATAGAGAAGCTAGCAAAAGAAACACTAAAAAAATGGCTGGAAGCATTTAGATCCTTCCCTAAACCCGATCCGGATGTTTTAAATAGACCGGCCCATAGAAACGAGCATGGGCGCCGTGTACCGTTTAGAAAAGAAACAGCGCCCAAAGCGCCGAATAGTAAAACACTACAGGAATCTGTCAATTCCTCAAAAAGAAAAAAAACACTAGAAAAGCCCACGATTAGCCATGGTGGAAGTCTAAAACGGCGTGATGTGTTTGGCGCTCGTGGACCATGACTTTGTTGGAGCACATGATAGCAACACGTGAACCATCCGCCAAAAACTGGTTGTTCTCCATGATGGTGGTTCTTAAACATGGTGAGTTTGTTCGCATGGCAGTCATGTTATGGGCCATTCTAACACCTCCATGTATTAAAGCTACAATAAGTCCTCTCTGATTATGCCAAGTCACTGTGGTTAATAGTGAAAGCTAGGCTTTCTGCCTCTCGCCGGCGCCGCCGCAGGTCCGCCTCGTCTCCGGTGGCCCTAGGGCTATGGGGCGCGGTGGATCCTGCCAAGGGCCGGCGGGAGGGCTCCGTTTTCAGTCTTTTTTTCTGTCTTGTTAGGGTTTGTGTCCTGCTCAGGAAGGCGAGACGGCGGCGGCTCCCTGAAGATGGAATAAAGGTCTCCCCGTCTAGCCCCCGTTCCGGCGGTGCATCTAACATCGTTGGTGGGCGTGTGGAGGTGTGTCTCCGGCGGATCTATCTTTGGTGGATTTGCTCGGATCTCGTCGTTGTTCGTCTACGTTCGTGTGTCTTCGGGTTGAATCCTTCCAACCTACGTTATTCTTCATCGGCGGCGGTTGCTGTTCTGATGTGCTGGTCCTATGGGGCCTTAGCACGACGACTTCCCGACTGTCTACTACAACAAGTTGTGCCCGACTCCAGCGATGGAGGGGTGATGACGGCGGCGCGCCTTCGGCTCGCTTCAGTGCTTGTAGTCGTCGCTAGGTGGTCTATGGATCTGGATGTAATTTTTATTTCTGGTGTTCGTTGTACTGCCATGATTGAAGATAAATAGATTGGAAGTTTTTTCTGAAAAAAATAAGAGTTCATATTTCATTTCAAATTCCACCTCTAAATTCAAATTCAAATTAAAATATAAAGTCAAGAAATTATTTCACCAACACTAGGACAAAAATGTTTATAATGTTGCAAATAATCACTGAGTAATTGTCAAGGTGAAACCAACATTTTATAAAGTAATTTAATGCACTAAAATAATTAAAACAGGGGCCAAAACAATATTTTAATTGCTTTTCAAATTATAAGAATTCAAACTAATTTAAAAGCCTCCTAAACTTTTTGTGGCGGTGTCTAAATTTGCAATATAAATAATGGACCAAGTTTTACATTTAATAAAACTATTTAGCTATCAAAAGAAAACAGAAAACATAAGAAGAAAACAGAAAAAAAGAAAAAGAAAAAAGAAAACCCCCTGCCCCTGGGCCTTAGGCCACAGGGACAGGCCCAGGCCGGCCTAGTTGGCCCAGCCTACTCCCCCACTCCCCTGTCTCCCCCTTTCCACTGTTCACCTGGCGTGTCCGACCAAGCGCGCCCGCCGTCTCCGCAGAACCACCTCGCCGCCTCCGCCGCGGGGAGGATAAGGACGCTACCCGCGGCACCTCGGACCCCTTCCCTCCATCTACCACCACTCCCACTCACTGTTCCCCCATCTCCCTTACCTTCTCCGCCAGCACCTGAGCGGGGAGGTCGTCACGCCACCACCGTCGGCGTGCTCCGACGCCACCTCGGCCTGCACCAGGTCGTCTAGGAGCTCCACCGGCCTCGATCTCGTCCTCTGCCCCCACCAACTTGAGCTGGGAGCCCCTGCTTCGACTCCAGCGCCATCGTCTCATTCCTCTGACCTGCGGGCAACTCCGACGGATTTGCCGCCGCTGCTCCTAGTCACCCACCGGGCCACCGTGTGCCCCCGAGGTGAGCTCCGGCTCCTTTCCACTCTCCTTGCGCATCTCTTCCTCCATCGTAGCTAGCTCCTAGCGTAATCGAGCTCCGTCGCCACCATGATCGCCGCCCGCGCCAGCCACTAGCGCGCTCCAGGGCGCGTGCATCATCGACCCCGAGCCCCAGCTGACTCCCTAGGACGCTCCCACCCTGCTTTCGGATGGGGCTCGAGCATCGCCGCCGCTCCACTCGCCGCTGTCGCCCCTGTGGACCACCTCCAGCCGCGCCGGAACCATGATTTGACACGGGCCAGTCCTGACGATGACATGTACCTAGGGTAGGGTCTTAGGCCTGACCTAGACACCCTACCCAAGGACACTACCCTAGAGTCCAAGACCTACAATTTTCAACAGAAGATACCGACTGAAATCGTCAGGAAGTGCAATCCACTCAACGAAAGATTCCATTAGATATCCCAATTCCACTCGACCATGATAACTTCACTCGACCATACAAGAACCCACTCGGAGTACGGAAGGCCTAAAGTCACCCCGGGATGACAACGGTCAGGCATTCACTCCACAGTCATAAAGATCATTTATTGTGGGCGTTACCAGTAACGTTCAGGACATAACTCACATTGAACCCCTTTGTAATGGAGGGCTGTGAGGGGCCAGGCGTACTCTATATAAGCCACCCCTCCCCTCTGGCACAAGGGTTCGCACCCCCTGTAACTATTATACACATCCAGTCGACAAGCCTCCGCGGCACCGAGATGTAGGGCTGTTACCTCCTCCGAGAGGGGCCTGAACTCGTAAATCTGCACGTACAACCTCGCCGTAGCTAGGACACTGCATCCTCCTACGTACCCCTACTCTTACTGTCAGACTCATTCCCACGACAGTTGGCGCCTACCATGGGGCAGACGTCTGAGCGACTTCCGGTGAGGTTGCAAATTTTGATCTCCATCAACATGGTTTTCGGTAGTGGTTTGGCCCTGGCTCACGAGATCCATCCCGGCGCGCTCGTCTTCATCGCCGACGACTCCGCCTGGCTCCAAGAAGCCCCCCTCGACATCGAGGCCCTCCCCATCCGCGGGGCGGCGCACTTCCACGCGAGTGCCTATGGCGTCCTTCTACGGCAGCCGTCGACTCAGTATCGGTCGGCTCCCATGGCGTCTTCGGTTCCCGCCGTCCATCGTCGCAAGCGATCTGGTCGGTCGCGGCTCCAGCGGTGGGTGAATCACGTGGTGGCGCGCCAGTCGAGCACCCCTCAAGTCACGACAATCGAGCCCGACGAATCTCTCTACGGGTTGTTCGATTTGCCGACTGGTCATTCAGATACGCTTTCCGAGTGCAAGAGTAATGATCCCGCGGCGGAAGTCCTCATGGTCGACTCCCAGTGCAGCCCACCTGGATTCCGTCGCAGCGGCGGTGGCGGAGGCGGCGGCAGTGGCAGCCAGTCACGTGATCATGACGAATACTACCCCCAAGCCCTCACTGCAAAGCAGAGGGAAGAACTACATCGCCGCAACGTCCAGGCCCTCCAAATCCCCATCGTTGGGGAGACCTCCGAGGCTCGGGCTTTGGGGCTGCGCGCTTAGCCACTTTGGCTGAGCGTACGCATCTAGAGAATCTTCAACAAGCACTCGACGATCGTGCCCGCCAGCAGATTCCAGGTTCCAGTCGACGGCCGTGGCAGCTGTTTCCGACTGAAACTCGGGAAGATTGTCAGGTATATCGTACCCCGATCCAGAATGTTGTAGCAGCTGCACGTATAGCAGATTCAATTCAGCCGTCCCATTCGGAAGCTTGTGAGGTTTGTAGCAAATTCGGGTACTGCTCAGAGCAGTCGAGGAGAAGAACTCAGCTGCTTCCCAGTCGCGCAACAAGATTCACAGCAGGTCTGTGGTGGCGGACACAGTTCAGTCGATACATAGTCCAAGGTCGCCTCCGCGGCGTGAAGATCGTGGTTATCGCCAGGACCAGTATCTGGGCCAAGGCCACAGACAATTTGATCCTCGATACCACCGTGATGACTGCCACTGAGTTCTTACACCTCCTCCGAGAGGTGGGTCGTACGTGCCCCGGCGGTATGATGACATGCGCCCGTATGGTGATGAGTAGAGAATTCCAGTCGACCCAAGGGAGCCTGGATTCGATGCGAGGCCAGTCCTCGTACAAGGCTTGGTTGACAGGGGCAGAGCAAACAGAGAAGGACAAGACAGAGAACATCCAATTGTAAGCAGAGCATTCATTTCTGGGCCCGAGTGTTTCAGTAGAGCCATCCGAGCCGCTGAGATCCCGCCCAACTTCAGATTGGCCGCTGGTGTGAGCAAGCGCACTGGTGAGTCGAAGCCAGACACGTGGCTGGAAGACTATCGAGTGGCAGTGCATATTGGTGGAGGCAACGATGATGTAGCCATGAAGCACCTCCCCTTGATTCTTGAAGGCTCAGCTAGAGCCTGGCTGAATCAGTTGGCTCCTGGAAGCATTTTCTGTTGGGAAGATTTAGCCCTAGTTTTTATCAAGACATTCGAAGGCACCTGCAAGCGACCTGCTGGTCTGACTGAATTGCAGCATTGAATCCAGAAGCCGAGTGAAATTTTGAGAGATTTCATCCAGAGATGGACCACCCTTAACCATGTAGTGGAGAATGTGTTAGAGCATCAAGCCGTTTGCACCTTCAAGGATGGCGTCAGATACAGAGAGCTTATCCTGAAATTTGGTCGTTCCGAATACATGTCTCTGAGCAGAATGATGGAAATAGCCACTCGATATGCAAATGGCGAAGAGGAAGACCAGCTCCGCAATGGCAAGTGGAAACCAATCGACCATGACACTAGAGGTGGAAACCCCAGTCGGAAGCAAAAGCGTAAAGCTGAGGCCGCAGGTCCTGCCGAAGCCGCAGTTCTGAATGCACAAGGAAAGTTTAAAGGAAATCCTAAGGGGCCGTGGGTGCCCAGAAAGGTGAAAGATCAGTCAGGCCAGGACGTCCTGGATTTGCCGTGTCATATTCACACGAAGAAAGATGAAGAGGGTAACTTGATTTTGCCCAAGCATACCACTCGACAGTGCTGATGACCAGCAAGTATAGGGGACCTATCGTAGTCCTTTCGATAAGTAAGAGTGTCGAACCCAACGAGGAGCAAAAGGAAATGACAAGTGGTTTTTAGCAAGGTATTTTCTGCAAGCACTGAAATTATCGGTAACAGATAGTTTTGTGATAGGATAAATCGTAACGGGTAACAAGTAATAAAAGTAAACAAGGTGCAGCAAAGGTGGCCCAATCCTTTTTTAGCAAAGTACAAGCCTGGAAGAACTCTTATATAAAGCAAAGCGCTCCCGAGGACACATGGGAATTGTTGTCAAGCTAGTTTTCACCATGCTCATATGATTCGCGTTCGTTACTTTAATAATTTGATATGTGGGTGGACCGGTGCTTGGGTGCTGCCCTTCCTTGGACAAGCCTCCCACTTATGATTAATCCCTCTCGCAAGCATCCGCAACTACGAAAGAAGTATTAAGGTAAACCTAACCATAGCATGAAACATATGGATCCAAATCAGCCCCTTACGAAGCAACGCATAAACTAGGGTTTAAGCTTCTGTCACTCTAGCAACCCATCATCTACTTATTACTTCCCAATGCCTTCCCCTAGGCCCAAATAATGGTGAAGTGTCATGTAGTCGACGTTCACATAACACCACTAGAGGAGAGACAACATACATCTCATCAAAATATCGAACGAATAGCAAATTCACATGATTACTTATAACAAGACTTCTCCCATGTCTTCAGGAACAAACATAACTACTCATAAAGCATATTATAATCATAATCAGAGGGGTATTAATTATCATTAAGGATCTGAACATATGATCTTCCACCGAATAAACCAACTAGCATCAACTACAAGGAGTAATCAACACTACTAGCAACCCACAGGTACTAATCTGAGGTTTTGGGACCAAGATCGAATACAAGAGATGAACTAGGGTTTGAGAGGAGATGGTGTTGGTGAAGTTGTTGATGGAGATTGACCCTCCCTTGATGAGAGGATCAATGGTGATGACGATGGTGATGATTTCCCCCTCCCGGAGGGATGTTTCCCCGGCAGAACAGCTCCGCCTGAGCCCTAGATTGGTTCTGCCCAGGTTCCGCCTCGAGATGGCGGCGCTTCGTCCTGAAAGCTTCTATATGATTTTTTCCAGGGTAAAAGACACCATATAGCAGAAGATGGGCATCGGAGGCCTGCCAGGGGGCCCACAAGGTCGGGGGCGCGCCCTCCACCCTTGTGGTTGGTTAGTGGCCTCCCTCTGGTTCTTTCTTCGCCCAATATTTTTTGTATATTCCAAAAATAATCTCCGTGAAGTTTCAGGACTTTTGGAGTTGTGCAGAATAGGTCTCTAATATTTGCTCCTTTTCCAGTCCAGAATTCCAGCTACCGGCATTCTCCCTCTTCATGTAAACCTTGTAAATAGGAGAGAGTAGCCATAAGTAAAGTGATATAATGTGTAATAACAGCCCATAATGCAATAAATATTGTCATAAAAGCATGATGCAAAATGGACGTATCGACTCCCCCAAGCTTAGACCTTGCTTGTCCTCAAGTGAAAGCCGATATCGATAAATATGTCCACATGATTAGAGATAGAGGTTCGATAAAAATAAAATACGGACATGAGGGCATCATGATCATCTTTAGAACAGCAACATATATTGTCATATAATTTCTTATGCTAAAGTAACAATTTGTTCACAAGGTAAAGTATGAATCAGAAACTTCATTGAAAACTAACAAACTACGATCTCAGTCATTGAGGCAATTGCAATTTATCATAACATCGGAAAGAGTCAATATAGGAGCTTTTCAGCAAGTCCACATACTCGACTATCATATAATCTTTCACAATTGCTAACACTCACGCAGTACTTATGGGTTCAAAGCTTCAATCAGACACAGAGAATGATAGGGGCCTATAGTTTCGCCTCCCAACCTTTTACCTCAAGGGTAATGTGAACAATAATACTTTATGAAAACCTACATCTGAGTGGATATATATCCGGATCTCTTCAACACATAGAGCTTGCCAAAGGAAAACGTATAAAAAGGAAAAGTGATGATCACCATGACTCTTGTAAGGGCAGGAGATAAAAATAAAAGATAGGCCCTTTGCAGAGAGAAGCATAGGTTGTCACGTGCTTTTATGGTGATGTATAAAATCTTAGTTCAATAGAACGTCACTCTATATTGCCGCTTGTGATGAGGACCTTTATTATGCAGTCCGTCGCTTTTATTTCTTCCATATCACAAGTTCGTATAAAGCTTATTTTCTTCACACTAATAGATCATACATATTTAGGGAGAGAAATTTTTATTGCTTGCACCGATGACAACTTACTTGAAGGATCTTACTCAATCCATAGGTAGGTATGGTGGACTCTCATGGCAAAATTGGGTTTAGGGATGTTTGGAAGCACAAGTAGTATCTCTACTTGGTGCAAAGAATTTGGCTAGCATGAGAGGGAAAGGCAGGCTCAACATGTTGGATGATCCAAAACAATATAATTTCTATTAGGATATAAGAAGACATAACTCATTATGTTGTCTTCCTTGTCCAACATCAACCTTTTAGCATGCCATAGTTTAATGAGTGCTCACAATTTTTGAACCACTGAAACAGTAGGAGAGGCTCCTACTGCTAATTAAATAAAATAATCAGCAACTGTACATGAGTGTTATGTTACAAATCCATCCCACTTTGTGGGTGGAGGAGGGGGGGGGGTGGAGCTACACTTAGATATTTATTACAAGGTTTGCAAAAAGGAAAGTAAGAAGGGTTTATTCTTATATCCCACCCTATAAGTAAGGAGAGCTAGGTCTTCTTTCAATCTAGAGAGCCAGGAGCTTGTGGATGGGGTTATGCCTCGAAAGTGTTTATTGTTCCTTTCTTTCCAAATGCTCCAAGCAGATTGAAGGAGAATCTCCACAAATAAGGGTCTGTTCCAAGAAGTTTTAGCAGATTCCACCCAGTCCAATCTATTGCCTTGAGTGGTCCCTTGCATTCCAATTTTGGCCCAACAATGCAAGCTAAAGGGACATTCAAAGAATAGGTGCTCCACTGTTTCATCATTGCATGTAGGGCAAAGCAGGCAGCCGAAAGTGTTACCAATGTTATAATGTCTGCGTTTTAACATGTTTCTGGTGTTCAGCCTGTCCGAAAGTAGGAGCCACCCAAAAACTTTGAGTTTCATCGTGGTTTTTGACTTCCATAGCCACGAAAATGCAGGGTGAGCTTGGATGTCTCTGAAGTAGAAATCATAAAATTTGTTGGCCGCGTAGAAGTTGGAACCCTAGGTGTAGATCCATTCATCATGTATTAGTTGATCTTCGAGCTGAACGTCGGAGGTCAAGTGCGGTAAGTCTCTGGTTTCGGCGTGTGCCTGCTCAGACAGAGGCAGGTGAAACGTTTCTTGCAAACTGGTGGTTCCCAGAAACGCAACAACAGAGATGTCTTCATCCTTTGCAAAAGAGAAGGCGCGTGGGTGGGTTTCAGCCAGGATTTTATTCATCCACATATCTTTCCAGAAGAGCGTGGTTGCACCATTATTCACATTCACCTGGGTGATTCCTCTATAAATAGGCATTAACTTTGAAACGTCCCGCCACCAGAAGGAACCATAAAGATCGGTTGCATGGGGTATTCGGGAGGTGTAATAAGAGTTCCAAATCAGCTCCACCCAGGGTAGATCGCAATGATTGTAAAACTTATGAAGGAACTTAAGTAGAAGGGCCTCATTCTGGATTCTAAGATTGAGAACCCCAAGACCACCACATCTTTTTGGCTTGCAGACCATATCCCATGCAGCTAGGGAAGTGCATTTGTCACCTTGATCCGTTTTCTTTGTCCACATACATTTTCTTCTTATCTTGTCCAAAAGTTCAACAATTCCAGCTGGAAGCTTGAGTGTGCACATAGCGAAAATGAGCAGGGAGGTAATAACTGAGTTGAGCAGGGATAGCTTGCCACCGTAGGATATCATATTCAGTGTGGCAGATAACCTCCTTTCCAGCCGACAAACCAGAGGAATGCGATCATGCATGGAAGGTTTAGTAGTCCCCATGGGGAGGCCGAGGTACGTAAATGGCATCTTTCCCACCACACATCCAAAAATATGCGCCAGGTTGTTGTATAGCGTTTCATCACAGTTGATCGGGACAAGTGTGGATTTGTGGAAGTTTATTTTTAAGCCAATAGAAGTGGCATAGTCGGACAAAATGCCTTTGATGATTGTAGCCTGAGTGGGACAAGCTGACATTGCAAGGATCGTGTCGTCCGCGTATTGAATAACAGGGTATTCATTTTGGGTAGTGCATGGGAAGGGTAACTTGATGAGGTCTCGAGCAAATGCATCATTAATTGCAGCTTGTAGCAGATCCGCGGCTAGGACAAAAATGAGGGGGGACAAAGGGTCACCTTGGCGAACACCACATTTGCAATGAAACTGTCTCCCGGGTACACCATTAAGTAAGACAACTGACTTTCCCGAGGCAAAGATGCACTTAATCCATCCAAGCCACTTTTCATTAAATCCCATGTGGCGCATGATCTCAATCATGGCATCATGATCAATGGTGTCGAAGGCCTTAGCAAAATCCAGTTTAAGTAGTATGATCTCTTTCTTGGAGGCTTGGCACTGATATATGTATTCGAAGGCCCAGACTAGACAGTCTTGGATCGTGCGTCCCTTGAGGAAATCGTATTGATTGCGGTGCACAATTTTGAGGACGATTCATTGCAGTCGGTTAGCCAGCAGTTTAGTTATTACCTTAAGACATCAATTAAGTAGAGTGGTCGGTCTGTAATCATTAATTGTTGAAGGTGCATTAACTTTTGGAATGAGAGTGATTAGGCCTTCATTGATGCTCTCTAGGTTCAGATTACCCTCAAAGAACTGGTTGCAAAGCTTGTAAAAGTCCTCCTTGATCACCTCCTAGCAAGTTTTAAGGAATATACCTATAAACCCATCAGGGCCCGGAGCCTGATCAGCCGGCATCGTTTTGATCACATGGTCTATCTCTGCCACTGTGAAAGGTACAGTGAGTTCATCAAGGCCATCAATTTTTTTGATGAGTCTGGGCAAGTCAAACTTCATGTCATGCTTGGTTTTAGTGCCAAGTCGATCCTTGAAGGTCTGAAAGATGATGGCCTCTTTGCTTGCGTGGTCCTCCGCACAAAAACCAGAATCAGTGGTGAGGGAGGGTATGTTGTTTCTGCGATATCTCTCTGAAGCCATTGCTTGAATTTTTTTTGAATTTTCATCACCAAACTGGACCCACCGAATTGTCTAACGCTTCTTCCAGTATTGCCATTGATATGAGAGAAGCCTGAGTAAATGTTTCTTGAGAATTGCCCTGAAATTGGCCTCTGGTGTTGTGAGATGTCTCTTGTTTTCCAAGCCATCAATTTCAAGCAGAGCCTTATTAGTGTTCTCAATAGCGATGGATAACTTAGAGATGCTCTTGCTCCAGATTTTGAGGTCGTGTCTTAGGTGTTTAAGCTTTTTGCACAGATTTGACGCCATATTTGTAGAGTGCGCTGGTTTGGCCCAGGCCCTCTTGACAATATCTAGGAATCCCGGGTGATGGATCCAATAAGATTCAAATTTGAACAACTTGGAGCGTGGGATCTTCGTTTCAATAGTGATGACACAAGGAATATGATCAGAGACCGGTCGGCTGAGGGGTTTAACAATAGTATTGGGATATGAGGTGGTCCAATGATTACTAGTGAAGAACCAATCGATTTGCTCGAGGAGAGGATCAGTTGGCATGTTGCTCCAAGTGTAGGCTCTGCCTTTGATTGGCAATTCAATTAAAGCCTGTGATCTGATGAAATCATTGAAAGTTATCATGTCGCCAAAATGACCACCTGGTTTGTTACGATTCTCGGGCCCTCTAATGAAATTGAAATCTCCACACAGGAGCCAGTCTTCATGAGTAGGTATATCTAGTGAAAATAGCCATGAATGAAGTTATTTCTTGGGTCCCCTTGACAAGGCCCGTAAACATTCACTAGGGTCCAGGACTGAGCTGACTGGGTGGAGTGAAAGCGAATAATGAGCCCAAAATCTTCAGAGGCCACGGTAGTAGCTGTGAAGATAGCACTGTTCCAAATTGTGGAAATTCCCCCGAAGCCCCTCTTGAGGGGATAAAATCATACTTATCAAATCGTCGTGGGCAACAGGACTTAATAAAAGCATTATCAAAAGAAGATTTTTTCGTTTCCTACAAGCAGATAACCGCACAACCACTAGAGTTGATAGCATTAGAAAGCGCTAGCTGTTTGGCTTCAGAGTTTAGCCCGCGTACATTCCAACATAGAACGTTCCAGCTAACCAAAAGAGGCATAAAAAGTATAAAGAGATAAATTAGGCAGCATCAGAAGATGGCCCTGCATCCTTGCTAGCCAGGAGTTCCTCCTCCGCGAGTTCAGCAGCAGGGATTCCGCACATGACATGGCCAACATGCTGAATGACTGGAATTGGGGTTGGAGGAGGCGGTGCGGCATCATCAACAACTTCAGTTATAGTAACAGCAGCTGCAGCCGATGGAATGACCCTTGGCTTCACCTTGGAGACTCTGATCTTAGTATCTGAAATCGGTGGCACTTTAAAGCCATCATACTTGTTTTTGCGGAAACTCCTACGAAGATTGATCGAAGATTCAGGCACTGGAGCTTTACCATGACGACTGATCAGAGAGGGCACGTGTGCAGGCAGGCCAGCAGAGGCATCAGGCACAGTGGGGCCTGGAAGCTGCAACATCGAATTGGCAGGAGGAATGGCATGTTCCGAGAGCAGCAGAGGAGAAGCAATGGTCAGTGCAGAGCCACTTTGAATCCCGTCAGCCTCAGCCTCAGCCTCATTGATCGGTTCAGGCAGATCAAAGACCGTAGCCGTGGTCATCTGTTCAATAATGGTAGTAGCAGAGTTATGCAGCATGACAATTTGTGTAGCTTCAGTAATAGAGAACGTCCCCTCTTCCTCAGTAACGGCAACATGAAACTCCACTCTTTCGTCTCTAAGACCAAAACCTGTGCTCCATGGGCCATAAGCAGCAATAATGGGCATGATTGCAGACCTGAGGAAGGAGTTGAGCCTGACAAAGGGGAAGCCTGTATGAATCAACATAGAATTGACAATATCACCCTGTGCAGTCATAGCAAACTGAAAACCAGCAGCAGACAGGGAGACGTGAATTTCCAGGGCAGCATTAGTAGCTGGACTAGGGACAATACTATTGTCAGGCATGGCAGAGCTTTCCCCAACTGTCAGAGCATGGAAGATGTTGCTGGGAACCAAGATATAACTGTCCGAAATTGTTTCACTGGAATCTGAACTGTCATATGCAGAGAAAGAGTCGTTCCAAGCAGTACCTGGACTATCCTGAAGATTGTTTGCAGGTAAAATCCCATCCTGAACCTGAAGGCCTTCCGCTGTCAGCCATGCTTGAAAGTTATACAGCGCAGGCGGTGGAGACGGTGGCCATGCACCCCCAACCCGCAGGGAAGTGAACATCATGTCCTTGCGCATCATTGTGGTGCGGAGCAGCGTCAGCTTGGTTTGGCGCAGCATTCTGAGCAAGCCAATTGTGCAGCTGTGCTTGGTACATCTGCTCCGCAGTGAGGCCTTGTCCGAACAGGGGGTGGGGGATTCCATCAGCAGGAGGTGGATCCATGTCCGCTGGCGGCACATCCGGGATATGTGCGTTCCAATCACTGCTGCGCAAGATTGTGACACAGACCATCCAGCAATGGCGCTCTCCACCCAGCTGATGCATAACGAAGCTTTTGGGGACCCGACACAAACTAAGAACACGAGCTTTGATCAGAACAAACTTCCTGTCTCCTCTAGGATTATTCCAAGTTATAAGCTCACCAAACTTGTCCACGGACTTATGAATGTAATGAGATGTCTGATAATCATGCGGAAAACCAATATAAAGCAACCACACTTGAGGCCCAAAGCTAGTTTGGCGCATATTGATAGTAGCATCGTGAGGAACAAAAGAAACAATGGTGCCTTGGTTATCATCATCCTCATCTAGCTCAAATGTCGTGCCCACTACAACATCTCTCACAACCGAATCCACGAAACCAAAGATACCAATCCCTAGTGGATAATCGTCAACTTCAGTGGGGAAAAAGTTGGACTCATGGAGCAAACCTTCGATGGTGTGGCGAAGCAGAGCTTTCTGATGGAAAGGGACGAAGCGGTTCACCTCTGCAATGGCCAAGAAGTCATGGCGGAGCGGCGGCACCGGACTAACCACCATCTCGTCTCTGACCAGTCGATCTTCAGGCCCCAGCTCGATTGTCATGCCCTGCGGCAGGTACGGTACGACATTGACGGGGTAGTTCGCCATGGGAGAGCTCGGTGGAGGGGCGGGGGAAGGGACGGAGGGAATGACAGGTGACAGAGAGGGAGGCGTATCGGCAGGGGAATTTTGCCTCTTGGGAACCCAAACGCGACGGCCCTGCCTCCACTTGACCCAACAAGATGTTGCTACATGGCCAGGGTCACCACACGATCTGCATCGGACATCATCGGTGCATTTACTGCCCGCCATGGGACCGGGGTGGGTGAGGGAAAGCGAGTCATTAAAATCACGCTGGTTGATTGGATGCCGCTGATCGATATTGACTGGGATAGACCGAGATAAGTTGCCAGAAATATTTTGAAAGGAATCTGTCAAAATTGATTTGTCCATTCTTTCGGGCGGCAATAAATCCTTACTCTGGCCAGGCGGCTTAGGAACATGGATCGGACCGAGGTTCGTGGGCCGGTGATCTAGCATCTGTTTAGGAGCCCATTTAAGGCGTGAGACCTGGGCTCCCCAACAATCTCCAGAGAAGTGGCCCAGCCAGCCGCACGATGAGCACCTCCTGAGGCCCAGGCAATTATAATAAGAATGGTTGGTAGAGTTGCACGTTGGGCAAGATATAATGATCGAAGGGCCAGCCTCAGGGTGGGTTCGTTCAACATTTTGAGTATCTCCAAGGATTCCCTGATTTATGTCCGTGCATTTACAAGGCGCCTTAAAGCAAGTATCACATGGTTTCCACGGACAATTATTAGAGAGATGTCCCACAATGTCACAAGTTGCACAAATATGTAATCGCTTATAGATGTAGTCCAGTGTTGGAATGGAAGAGAGGGACCAAATGGTCGCAATATGTGAAATAGAGTACCCAAACCGAAGTTGATCCAAAATGTGGTAGATCATGAAGGTTGGGATGGAATCCCAATATGATTGCTTAAAAGACTGACCTTCAAATCTCAAATTAGTTGGGGTTGATCGGTCGCTCACCAAGTCACAAGATATTGTGCCCAAACAAACTTTATCTGGTAATAAATGCTGATTCTCCTGAATTCCGCCGGCTCATAAACTGATGAAGCCGACCAAGATCCCCAAAGGAAAGACCGGCCGCAGATTGGGAGCCATAATTACCATTAAGACCATTAACTGTCTGTATCAAGTTACCAAAGTGTAGATTGGTGGCCGGAATGGACGTGGTGGTCGTCGGCGGTAAGGATTCCGGCAGACCTTGACGAGGCCAAAGATGGCCCGATGCCATGCGGACCATGAAGAGAATCCGAATTCAATTGGCCATGAGGGCGTAAAAAATCCAGAGTAGACCTGATAGCAATAGGTGAACGCATAGCAATCTCATGTGCATTCTCATCAGAGTGCCAAAAGTTGTCAATGTGAGCAGCGCCATGATCCCTGGTTTGAAATAGCTGAAAATGGCATATGAAATCCGGCCAGATGCGATCTTTGAGGTGGTATATGAAATGACCAACTTTGTTGGAAGCCACCGAGAAACGAAAGCGCCGATCACTTAGGGTTTGAACATTGAAGCCCGAAGGTAAACCACCAATGCAACATTGGAGCGCCAAACCAACTAATTCTTCCGATAGAACGAAGGAAGCCGACGAGAAGTAGACGACCAAGAAAAACTCCTTGGTCCCATGGACGGGGGAGAAATGAACCGTAGAGCCAAAACGTCGACGCACCTGATCCGCAACCGCGAGGCCGGGGTTGAAGTCCCAATGTAGATGACCCTCCATTGAAGTTGCCGGCGAAGATCTCCATTAGGGTGATGGGAGGGCAGGTGGAGGGGAGAGGAGAGCCATCAGATCACCAATTACTTTATGAGTGCTCACAATTACAAAATATGTCCAAGATAGTATATTTATATGTGTGGCCTCTCTTTCTTTATTACTTCCTATTAATTGCAACAATGACCAAAACTATGTTTGTCAACTCTCAACAACTTTTATTCATCATACTCTTTATATGTGAAGTCATTACTCTCCATAAGATCAATATATGATCTTTTTATTTCTTTTATTCTTTCTTTTATTTAGTTCCCTCAAGATCATAGCAAGAAAGCAAAGCCATCAACTCAAAACTACTCTTTATTATATATCTCACGGACTTGATTACATAGAGGGAACATAAAGCAAAACTCAAAGCTAGATCATACTAGTAACTTTATTCTACTAGATCAAGACATAACCAAAAGGATCGAACTGAGAAAAGCGATAAAGATACAGGTGTGATGGTGATACGATACCGGGGCACTCCCCCAAGCTTGGCAGTTGCCAAGGGGAGTGCCCATACCCATGTATTTAGATCTCTTTCTTCGGAGGTGGTGATGATGGAGTTGTTGATGAAGCAGGCTTATCGTCCAACATCGAATGTAGGAGGTGCTCCAACTTACGAATAATGCCCTTGAGTGCGATGATATGCTCTTGCAACAGAATATTTTCACGAGTTAGATACTTGTTCTGCACTCGAGCTATTTCAATCATCTTGAAAGCTTCAATTTCAGTAGGGGTAAGAAGATTGTAATGGGGTTGAAGGCTGTCTTCTTCTTCCGCTGCCGGAGCTTGGTCCTCCTCGGCCTTCTTGATCCTATCACCCTTGTTGATCTCCCCAAGTTCTTCTCTTTTCGTCTCTATCTATATTAGCCAAGCATCGTCATCCGCGTTATTGGAGGAGGGAGACGACATGATGCCTAGCCTTGAAAACTCTGGCAGAAAACAACTCGAAACAAGAATAGGAGATATTTGCGTGGTACGGTGGTCAAAACCTTCAGGAGATTATATAAAGAATTTTTATCGACCAAAAGAAGTATCATGCAAGAAAACAGAGTCTGGAGGGCACACGAGGTGGCCACAAGGTCGGGGGGGGGCGCCCAGGGGGTAGGGCGCGCCCTCCACCCTTGTGGTGGCCTCGTGTCTCTGTCAGACTACTTTTAATTTCCTATTTTTTAATATTCTAAAACAGAGAAAATTTATCATTGGAAATGTTTTGGAGTCGGTTTACTTACTGTACCACATACCTCTTCCTTGTTGGAGTCTGAAACATTCTGGAAAGTGTCACTTATGTACTTCTCCGGGGTTACGGTATCAATTATATTGGTCTCAACATTTATGGGAGTACACGAGATATAATGTTTGAGTCTTTGACCGCTTACCACCTTTGGATTTTTGCCTTCGTCATTGTTGATTTTTATGGCACCGGAATGATAGACCTCCTCGATAATGTAAGGGCCTTCCCATTTAGAGAGAAGCTTTCCTGCAAAAAATCTTAAATGAGAGTTGTATAGCAAAACATGATCACCTACATTAAACTCAAGCTTTTGTATCCTTTTGTCATGCCATCTTTTAACTTTTTCTTTAAACAACTTGGCATTCTCATAGGCTTGGGTTCTCCATTCATCAAGTGAGCTAATGTCAAATAACCTCTTCTCACCGGCAAGTTTGAAATCATAGTTGAGCTCTTTAATAGCCCAATATGCCTTATGTACTAGCTTAAGAGGTAAGTGACATGCTTTTCTATAAACCATTTTATACGGAGACATACCCATAGGATTCTTATAAGCCCAGAAAGCATCATCAATTTCTTAGACCAATTCTTTCTAGATCTATTAACAGTCTTTTGCAATATCAATTTAATTTCTCTATTGCTCAATTCTACTTGACCACTAGACTGAGGATGATATGGAGATGCAATTCTATGATTAACATCATACTTAGTAAGCATTTTACGGAAAGCACCATGAATAAAATATGAACCACCACCAGTCATTAAATATCTAGGGACTCCAAACCTTGGAAAAAATAACTTCTTTAAGCATCTTAATAGAAGTGTTATGATCGGCACTACTAGTAGGATTAGCTTCTACCCACTTAGTAACATAATCAACAACAACTAAAATATGTGTATACCCATTAGAGGAAGGAAAAGGTCCCATATAATCAAAGCCCCAAACATCAAATGGTTCTATAACAAGAGAATAATTCATAGGCATTTCCCGACGTCTACTAATATTACCAATCCTTTGGCATTCATCACAAGACAAGACAAACTTACGAGCATCCTTAAAGAGAGTGGGCCAATAGAAACCGGATTGCAATACCTTATGTGCAGTTCTATCTCCAGCGTGGTGTCCTCCGTAAGACTCAGAGTGGAACTTGTGTAGGATCTGTTCCTGTTCATGCTCAGGTACACAACGTCTAATAACACCATCTACTCCTTCTTTATAAAGGTGTGGATCATCCCAAAAGTAATGTCTTAAATCATAGAAAAACTTTTTCTTTTGCTAGTATGTGAAACTAGGTGGTATAAATTTAGCAACAATATAATTCGCATAATCAGCATACCATGGAGCATTACGAGAAGCATTTATGACATTTAGTTGCTCATCAGGAAAGCTATCATCAATAGGTAGTGGGTCATCAAGAACATTTTCTAACCTAGACAAGTTGTCTGCAATGGGGTTCTCAGCTCCCTTTCTATCAATAATATGCAAATCAAATTCTTGTAGCAAGAGAACCCATCTAATAAGTCTAGGTTTAGCATCTTTCTTTTCCATAAGATATTTAATAGCAGCATGATCAGTGTGAACAGTTACTTTGGAATCAACAATATAAGGTCTGAACTTATCACATGCAAATACAACTGCTAAAAATTCTTTTTCAGTAGTAGCATAATTTCTCTGGGCACTGTCTAGAGTTTTACTAGCATACTGAATAACATTTAATTTCTTATCAACTCTTTGTCCTAGAACAACACCAACAGCATAATCACTAGCATCACACATAATTTCAAAGGGTAAATTCCAATCAGGTGGCTGAACAATAGGTGCAGAAATCAAGGCTTTCTTAAGTATTTCAAATGCTTCTACACAATCATCATCAAAAACAAAAGGAACATCTTTTTGTAAGAGATTAGTGAGAGGCCTAGAAATTTTAGAGAAGTCTTTAATAAACCTCCTATAGAAACCAGCATGACCAAGGAAACTTCTTATACCTTTGATATCTTTAGGACACGACATCTTTTCAATAGCATCTACTTTAGCTTTATCAACTTCAATACCTCTTTCAGAAATTTTATGCCCCAAGACAATACCTTCATTAACCATAAAGTGGCACTTCTCCCAATTCAAGACAAGATTAGTTTCTTCACATCTCTGCAAAACTCGATCAAGGTTGCTTAAGCAATCATCAAAAGAAGTTCCGTAAACGGAGAAATCATCCATGAAAACCTCAACAATCTTTTCACAAAAGTCAGAGAATATAGCAGTCATACATCTTTGAAAGGTAGCAGGTGCATTGCATAAACCAAAAGGCATACGTCTATAAGCAAAGGTACCGAAAGGGCAAGTAAAAGTGGTTTTCTCTTGATCCTCTTTGACACAGGTATTTGAGAGAAACCAGAATAACCATCTAGAAAGCAAAAATGTGTATGTTTGGATAATATTTCTAGCATTTGATCAATAATAGGTAGAGGGTAATGATCTTTTCTAGTATCTTTATTTAATTTGCGGAAAATCAATTACCATTCTATAACCTGTAACAATTCTTTGAGGAATCAATTCATTCTTATCATTAGGAACAACAGTAATACCTCCCTTCTTAGGGACACAATGAACAGGACTTACCCATTGACTATCAGCAATAGGATAAATTATACCTGCCTCCAGAAGCTTTAGTATTTCATTTCTTACCACTTCTTTCATCTTAGGATTTAACCATCGTTGATGATCAACAACTGGTTTAGCATCTTTCTCCAATTTAATTTTGTGCTGACATAGAGTGGGACTAATGCCCTTAAGATCATCAAGAGTATATCCAATAGCGGCACGGTGCTTCTTCAGAGTTTTCAATAATTTCTTTTCTTCATGCTCTGAAAGGTTAGCACTAATAATAACAGGATATATCTTCTTTTCATCAAGATAAGCATATTTCAGAGTATCAGGTAATTGTTTAAGCTCAAACACGGGATCACCCTTAGGTGGAGGAGGATCTCCAAGGATTTCAACAGGCAAATTGTGTTTCAAAATAGGTCCCTGATTAAAGAATACTTCATCTATTTCCCTTCTTTCATTCATAAACATATCATTTTCATGGTCTAGCAAATATTGTTCTAAAGGATCATTAGGAGGCACGGCAATAGAAGCAAGACCAATAATTTCATCCTTACTAGGCAATTCTTTATCATGGGGTTGTCTACGAAATTTAGAGAAATTAAAATCATGAGACATGTCCCCTAAACGAACAGTAACAATATCTTTCTCGAAGTCTATCTTAGCATTAACAGTATTCAAGAAGGGTCTACCAAATATAATGGGACAAAAATTATCTTGTGGGGAACCAAGAACAATAAAATCAGTAGGATATTTAATTTTCCCACACAAGACTTCAACATCTATAACAATCCCAATTGGTGATATAGTTTCTCTATTAGCAAGCTTAATAGTAACATCAATAGCTTCTATCTAGGCAGGAGCAACATCATTCATAATTTCTTTATATAAGGTGTAAGGAACTGCACTCACACTGGCACCCACATCACATAAGCCATGATAACAATGATCTCCAATTTTAACAGAAACAACAGACATGCCAACAACAGGTCTATGTTTATCTTTAGTATCGGGTTTAGCAATTCTAGCAGCTTCATCACAGAAGTAAATAACATGCCCATCAATATTATCAACCAAGAGATCTTTAACCATAGCAATACTAGGTTCAACTTTAATTTGCCGAGAGGGTGTATGTATTTTAGTATAACTCTTACGAACCACAGTTGAAGCTTTAGCATGATCCTTTATTCTAACAGGGAATGGCAGTTTCTCAATATAAGCAGTATGAACAATAGGATCAGTATTATAAGTAATAGTTTCTTCTTCAACTCTAACAGGTTCAACTACTTTAACTTCAATGGGAGGATGATATTTAAACCACTTCTCCTTAGGATATCAGCATGAGTAGCAAATGATTCACAAAAAGAAGCTACTATCTCAGAGTCAAGTCCATATTTAGTGCTAAAATCACGAAAAGCATCGGTATCCATAAAAGATTTAACACAATCGAACTTAAGGTTTATACCTAACTCCTTACCTGCGTCGAGATCCCAATCTTCAGAGTTGCATTTAATTCTTTCCAATAAGTTCCATTTGAATTCAATATCCTTCTTCATATAGGAACCAGTACAAGAAGTATCGAGCATGGATCGATCATTATGAGAAAGCCGAGCATAAATTTTTTGAATAATAATTTCTCTTGAGAGCTCATGATTGGGGCATGAATATAACATTTACTTAAGCCTCCCCCGAGCTTGAGCGATACTTTCTCCTTCACGAGGCCAAAAATTATAGATATAATTCCGATCATGATGAACCAGATGCATAGGATAAAACTTCTGACGAAATTCCAATTTCAATCGGTTGTAGTTCCATGATCCGATATCATCCAATAGCCTATACCATGTCAATGCCTTTCCCTTCAAAGATAAAGGGAAGACCTTCTTCTTGACAACATCCTCGGGAATACCTGCAAGCTTAAATAATCTACAAACTTCATCCACATAGATTAGGTGCATATCGGGATGTAACGTTCCATCTCCTGCATAAGGATTAGCTAGCAGTTTCTCTATCATACCCGAAGGAATTTCATAATAAATATTTTCAGTAGGTGCAGTAGGTTGAGGAGTAACTAGTTGTGGTTCCGGTCGAGGTGAAGATACCCCGAACAAACCCCTCAAAGAATTATTTTCCATAGTAACAAGTGACAGTAAATTTCAGCACACTATATAAATGTTTCCTTACCAAATTCCACTTACCAAAGGCGCTCCACTCCCTGTCAACGGCGCCAGAAAAGAGTCTTGATGACCCACAAGTATAGGGGATATATCTTAGTCCTTATGATAAGTAAGAGTGTCGAACCCAACGAGGAGCAGAAGGAAATGACTAGTGGTTTTTAGCAAGGTATTTTCTGCAAGCACTAAAATTATCGGTAACAGATAGTTTTGTGATAGGATAAATCGTAACGGGTAACAAGTAATAAAAGTAAACAAGGTGCAACAAGGTGGCCCAATCCTTTTTTAGCAAAGGACAAGCTTGTACGAACTCTTATATAAAGCAAAGCGCTCCCGAGGACACATGGGAATCGTTGTCAAGCTAGTTTTCATCATGCTAATATGATCCGCGTTCGTTACTTTGATAATTTGATATGTGCGTGGACCGGTGCTTGGGTGCTGCCCTTCCTTGGACAAGCCTCCCACTTATGATTAACCCTTCTCGCAAGCATCCACAACTACGAAAGAAGTATTAAGGTAAACCTAACTATATCATGAAACATATGGATCCGAATCAGCCCCTTATGAAGCAACGCATAAACTAGGGTTTAAGCTTCTGTCACTCTAGCAACCCATCATCTACTTATTAATTCCCAATGCCTTCCCCTAGGCCCAAATAAGGGTGAATTTTCATGTAGTCGACGTTCACATAACACCACTAGAGGAGAGACAACATACATCTCATCAAAATATCGAACGAATACCAAATTCACATGATTACTTATAACAAGACTTCTCCCATGTCCTCAGGAACAAACGTAACTACTCACAAAGCATATTCATAATCATAATCAGAGGAGTATTAATTATCATTAAGGATCTGAACATATGATCTTCCACCGAATAAACCAACTAGCATCAACTACAAGGAGTAATCAACACTACTAGCAACCCACAGGTACCAATCTGAGGTTTTGGGACCAAGATCGAATACAAGAGATGAACTAGGGTTTGAGAGGAGATGGTGCTGGTGAAGATGTTGATGGAGATTGACCCTCCCTCGATGAGAGGATCGATGGTGATGACGATGGCGATGATTTCCCCCTCCCGGAGGGATGTTTCCCCGGCAGAACAGCTCCGCCGGAGCCCTAGATTGGTTCTGCCCAGGTTCCGCCTCGAGACGGCGGCGCTTCGTCCCGAAAGCTTCTCTATGATTTTTTCCAGGGTAAAAGACACCATATAGCAGAAGATGGGCACCGGAGGCCTGCCAGGGGGCCCACAAGGTCGGGGGCGCGCCTAGGGGGGTAGGGCGCGCCCTCCACCCTTGTGGCTGGCCGGTGGCCCCCCTCTGGTTCTTTCTTCGCCCAATATTTTTTATATATTCCAAAAATAATCTCCATGAAGTTTCAGGACTTTTGGAGTTGTGCAGAATAGGTCTCTAATATTTGCTCCTTTTCTAGTCCAGAATTCCAGATGCCGGCATTCTCCCTCTTCATGTAAACCTTGTAAAATAAGAGAGAATAGCCATAAGTAAAGTTACATAATGTGTAATAACAACCCATAATGCAATAAATATTGTCATAAAAGCATGATGCAAAATGGACGTATCAAGTGCCGACTCCTGATTCAACAGTTCCGAGAGGGTCATCTCAGTGAGAAGGACTCTGATAAGGATGAATAGAAAGAAAAAGAATAAAATGGCGCCGACTATGGGGTGTGAGCGTTTGTCTTTTTGGATGTATATTCCGGGTACCATCAGATTCGACTGTATGGACCCGATGAAATAAAAACGGCCTTCATCACCCCATTCGGGTGTTTTTGTTACGCCACCATGCCTTTTGGTCTTAAGAATGCTGGCGCCACGTTCATGCGCATGATCCAGAAGTGCCTGCTCACTCAGATCAGTCGGAACGTGGAAGCATACATGGATGATATCATGGTCAAGTCATGCAAGGGTTCCGACCTGCTGACTGACCTCGCTGAAACCTTTGCCAATCTAAGAAGATATGACATCAAGCTTAATCCATCCAAGTGCACATTCGGAGTCCCAGGAGGATAGTTACTCGGTTTTATCATTTCCAAACGAGGGATTGATGCAAACCCAGAAAATATTGGGGCAATTCTCCGAATGAAACGCCCTGTGCGTGTGCATGACGTTCAGAAGCTCACGGGTTGTCTGGCTGCATTAAGTTGATTCATTTCTCGTCTCGGTGAAAAGGCATTACCTCTTTACCGACTGATGAAAAAGTCTGATACATTCGAGTGGACTCCTGAAGCTGTAGCAGCGTTTGTGGAACTCAAAGTCCTGCTTTCCGGTGCTTGCTGCTCCGATCTTCAAAGAGCCTCTATTGTTATATATTCCAGCCACTGGACAGGTTGTCAGCATAGTGCTCACAGTCGAGCGAGAGGAAGAAGGCAAGGCCTATAAAGTTCAACGCCCAGTGTATTACATTTCTAAAGTCTTGACTCCATCCAAGCAAAGGTATCCACATTACCAGAAGCTTGTCTATGGAATTTACTTAACTACGAAGAAAGTTGTACATTACTTCCAAGACCACTCAATTTCAGTCGTCAGTGACGCTCCGTTGTCTAAAATTTTGAACAATCGAGATGCAAATGGTCGAGTGGCGAAGTGGGCAATTGAACTTCTTCCTCTAGATATCAAGTTTGAAGCAAAGAAGGCAATCAAGTCTCAAGCAATCGCAGATTTCCTCGCCGAGTGGATTGAGCAGCAGCAGCCGACTCAAGTTCACTCGAAACACTGGACCATGTTTTTTGATGGATCTAAGATGTTAAACGGTTCTGGTGCTGGAGTGGTCCTGGTATCCCCAAGAGGTGACAAACTCAGTTATGTTCTCTAGATTCACTTTGATTCCTCCAACAATGAAGCTGAGTACGAAGCACTTCTCTACGGGTTGCGTATGGCTATCTCACTCGGCGTCCGTCACTTGATGGTATACGACGACTCAGATTTGGTGGTTAATGAGGTGATGAAGGAGTGGGATGTCAGGAGCCCTGCTATGACCGGATAGTGCAATGTAGTAAGGAAGTTAGAAAAGAAGTTTGAAGGGTTGGAGCTCCACCACGTTCCCCGACTCAAGAATCAAGCAACTGATGATCTTGCGAAAATAGGTTCTAGTCGGAAGCCTATTCCCAGTAATGTGTTCTTGGAGTGCCTCCATGCCCCGTCAGTGCAAGAAGATCTGTAAGTGCATCTAGTGCCCCTTAGTGATTTTGGTGTATTGAAGACTTATAGGTTAAGGGACTAAATGTGTTTATAAGTGTACACATGTCTATAAGTCTATGAGGAGTTTGATATTTACAGAGAAAGTCGACCCCTAAAAATGAAGTTCTTCGACTGAAGACTTTGGATTTCTGAAGACTTCCTGAAGACTTTGAAAATGAAGAAATTGGTGTGACCTTGAAGACTTGGTATTCATTTGAGGAACATGAAGCGTGAAGACTTTTGTTTTCGTAGTTTCATTTTCTCTTTCTTGAGTCATAGGAAACACTGTACTGTTAAAGGGGGTTGAGGAAATACTAAGGAAAAATTTCTCAGTGCAAGAAGATCCTTTTACAGAAGAGCCCCCACAACCAATAAGTTCTACCAACCCGACTGAAGTCGAGGTGCCAGCAGTTGTTGACCTGATAATGGAGATTTTGGTAATCACCCCCGACTGGACAGTGCCATATATTGCATACCTTGCTCAGGCAGGAGCTCCCTGAAGATGAAGTTGAAGCATGTCAGATCGTCCGTAGGTCGAAAGCCTTCACAGTTATAGGCGGACACCTTTTCAGAGAAAGTGTTACTGGCGTGGCTCAATGATGTATCTCTCCAGAAGAGGGTCGACTGATCTTGAATGAGATTCACTCGGGGACCTGTGGTCACCATGCGTCCTCCCGGACCATCGTGGCCAAAGCATACTGAGCGGGATTTTACTGGCCACGGGCCAATGCAATGGCGAAAGAGATCGTCGAGAAGTGTGAAGGTTGCCAGTTTTACTCGAACATGTCCCACAAGCCAGCATCAGCTTTGAAAACTATTACACTCGTCTGGCCATTTGCTGTGTGGGGGTTGATTGGGCTATTAAGAACCGGCAGAAGTGGTTTCACTCATCTGCTCGTGGCGGTCGACAAGTTCACTAAGTGGATTGAGGCCAAACCTATCAAGAACCTTGACTCAAGCATAGCCATCAGTTTTATCAGAGAGTTGGTGTTCCGATATGGAATTCCGCACAACATCATCGCAGACAACAGCTCAAACTTTGATTTTGATGAGTTCAGAGCATTCCGCGCTTCCCAAGGCACTTGGGTCGACTACGCATCTGTTGTGCACCCGCATTCGAATGGGCAAGATGAAAGACCAAATGGTTTGATCCTCCAAGGGCTGAAACCCCGATTGATGCGCGACCTTAAGCATGCAGCTGGGGCTTGGGTGACTGAATATATTGCCGTCTGTTTTGTGGGGATTGAGGACAACCCCCAACCGATCGACCGATCGAACCCCTTTCTTCATGGTGTACGGGGCTGAAGCCGTGCTTCCGAGTGACTTACTGCACAATGCACCCCGAGTGGAACTTCTCTCAGAAGCTGAGGCAGAGCAAGCACGTCAGGACGTCGTAGATCTTCTGGAGGAAGAGCGAGGGATGGCTTTGATCAGGTCGACCATTTATCAGCAAGACCTTCGTCGATTCCATGCCCGAAACATCAAAGGTCGAGCATTTCAAGAAGGAGACCTTGTGCTCCGAGTGGATCAACAACGGCCATGAAAATGCGTTATATCGACTAGAGGGGGGTCATTAGACGATTTTTACAAATTCTTAACTGAGGAATTTCAAGGTGAGGAAATTCCCAAGTCACGAACAACTAGAGCGGAATAAGTACTCAGATGCAAGCATAACAGAGCAATAGCATAGTCATCATGATGAAATGAAAACAAGCACATAGTACAAGTAGCGTAAACACAGGATAAGCAGGCTGAAGACAAGGTGACTGAAGAATTAGGATTGAGGAAATTGAGAAAGTCTTCAGTCAAAGTCTTCAAACAGTAACGATCAAGTACAACAGTATATGAATGAGGAAATAGAAGGGTTGAGGAAATAGAACCAGTAGCTCGGTGAAGACAGTGATTTGGTAGACCAGTTCCAACTGCTGTGACAATCGTACATCTGGTTGGAGCAGCTAGGTATTTAAACCTGAGGACACACAGTCCCAGACAGACAGTCCTCACCGTATTCTCCTTGAGCTAAGGTCACACAGACCTCGCCCAATCACTCATGGTAAGTCTTTAGGTGACTTCCAAACCTTCACAGACTCAGCACTCGGCGATCCACAATTTCATCTTGGATGCTCTAGACCATGACGCCTAATCATCTGAAGGATGCACAGTCCTCAAAGGTAACAAGCATCAGTTCCTCACAGGAACAATATCTTTAGTGATGCTCAATCACTTTGGGTTTGCAGGTGTTTGGGTTTGGGTTTTCCTCACTCGATGATTTTCGCTCAAAGTCCTCGGAGGATGGGATGCTCTCAATTGACAAGTGTCAGTTTCTCTTGGAGCATCCAACCAAATAGTGGTTGTAGGGGGCGGCTATTTATAGCCTAGGGAGCAGCCCGACATGATAAGACATAAATGCCCTTCAATGATATGACCGTTAGGTGGGTAGATATTTTGGGACAGCTGGCGCGTAGCACATCAACGGTCGGATATTTTGGTATCAAATTCCTCAGGGCTATCATGTTCCTCACTTGTAGGAAAGTCGCACTGGCGAATTCCTAACTCCTCAGTCAGAACAAATTCCTCAGAGAACATAAGATCTCCGTCTCTGTCACTGAAGAAATTGACTGAACTGTATGATATTTCCAATGGCTTCACTCGAAAGGATTGGTAGGTGTAGGTTTTTGAGATGAGCATCACTTGGAAACTTTTCCTTAGTTTTACCTCGACCCCCTTTAACAGTACGGTGTTTCCTATGACTCAAGAAAGAGAAAAACGAAACTACGAAAACAAAAGTCTTCACACTTCATATTCCTCGCATGAATATCAAGTCTTCACGGTCACACCAATTTCTTCACTTTCGAAGTCTTCAGAAAGCCAAAGTCTTCTGTTGAAGACATTCATTTTTAGGGGTCGACTTTCTCTGTAAATATCAAACTCCTCATAGACTTATAGACCTGTGTACACTCACAAACTCATTAGTCCCTTAACCTATAAGTCTTCAATACACCAAAATCACTAAGGGGCACTAGACGCACTTACAATCTCCCCCTTTTTGGGATTGATGACAATATAGGTTAAGTTTTCAATGGGGATAAACATATGAAATGTAAATATTGTTATTGAGGAATTTGATTGCAAGATATAGAATAACTCCCCCTGAAGATGTGCACATGTGAGGAATTTGCTTTGAATAGTAATGCACATTGTAGAGTAGAATCATGGAGATCTCCCCCTATATCTTGTAATTCATACACGCATTTAACATATGATATGAAGAATTTGAAATGCATGATGAAATATGGTGACTAATGTAATTCAGCATGCGTGCAGTAACATACTTGAGGAAATAGCATGCAGAAAAATAGAGCAAAAGTATCAAACCACCCTAGGACTTAAGTTTACAACTCGATCCAACAAATACTTCAGAAGAACGAGAGTTGTAACTTAGCAAAAAACACCCATATATATTGACCCACTTGAAGACTAACTCATATTTCTCCCCCTTTGTCATCGAATGACCAAAAGGGACGAAAAATGAGGACTAACGCCCCTGAAGAATATCATCATGATGTCGATGGAGGAGCACCCGTGTCGTTGGGGTCGTCCGTTGGAGTAGGGCCTGCCGCGGTGTCGTCCAAGTCTTCATGTTCATCAGTCTCGCGCGATGAAGAATATGAGCTGGCCACCAAGTGAGGAACTTTAACCTTCTTGAATTTCTTCAAAGGTGGCTAAGACCAGTCAAAGTCCTGCTTGAAGGCCATCTGCTTGAGATCTTCATCACCGTAGAGGTGAGACAATACAACTCAGGTGCGATAAAAAACTTCATGCAAGTAGTAATGGTTCTTCTTCACAGTGTTTTGCGTGATTGTCATATTCTGAAGAATTGAACCAAACTGACGCTTGACCCACTTGTGATTGCGATCGACCTTCTGATGAAGACTGAGGAGAAGCTCACGATCAGTCATCACACGCGGAGCTGTGGCTTGAGGATATTGCTTTGAAGCATTTGCGGCAGAATCATGTGTGGCAGAGTCATCATTGGTGGAATAAGATGCAGCTTTGCGAAACTGTCCATCCAATGGACGCGTGCCTTCATCAATCACATCAGCCTTGCCCTTCTCATCATCTGAGGAAATAGTCCTTTTGAGGACTTCAATAGGCGGCAAGCAGATGAGATGTCGTTGACAATCAGCCTTGTTGTTGATTGAAGACCTTGATCTGATGAATCTCATGATCCAGGGAGTGTAAGGCTTCAATTCAAACGGTGACAAAGCGACATTGGCCAGAGTCCTCATGAAGAAATCGTAGTAGTTGAAGGAATACCATGTATGATGTTGAAAAGCAGATTCTTCATGATGCCAACAACCTCTTCTTCATCAGAGTTGTGGCCCTTGATTGGACTGAGGGTTTTGGTCAATATCCTGTACATAGTCCTTGGCACATAGAGCAATTCCTTGATGATGAATTTGGTCCTTGGAGCTTGGCCTGGCTCCAAAGGCTTCATTAGCACTTGCATCAAATGGTCTGAGAGTTAAGGTTCAGCATAGATGAGCCTCGCACATTCAACGAGAGGACTGACTGGGACGGCACGAAGCAATTCAGAGGCCGGTGCTTTATAGTGAGTATTTTCTGTCATCCAGTCCAATACCCATGAATTGACATCTTCAACGTTGCCAGTGATGTGCAACGTGACATAGAACTGAAGAATGAGTTCTTCATTCCAGTCGCAGATGTCGGTGCAGAAGTTGAGCAGCCCAGCGTCATGAAGAACACTAAGGACAGGGATGAAGCACGGTAGGGACTCCATGTCCACATGAGGAATTTGCTCATCGTCAAAGATCTTGTCTTTATCAAACAACAGTGAGGAATAGAAATTCATTTGACTCACTGTCCAGAAGCGCTTGCGTCTAAGTCTTGCAGAGTCATATGGATTGTAATATGTGAAGAAAATATGCTCATTGAAGAAGTCTTCAGCCTTGAACTTCTGCTTCTTGGAGTGAGGATTCTGTGGCTTGGGCTGAAGATTAGCAGTTGAAGTCTTGACAGCCTCTAGAATCACAGTCTCTGGAGCCACAGTGTTGGGGATATTACCACTGGGCGTAAACCGGCCAGGAGAGGCCGGGTTAACCCCATAAGTAGTTCATCTGTATCTGAAGTCCATGAAGACAGACGGTGACGCTTCATGAAGGCCCAGGGCCCAAAGCCGGTTTAAGGCCTGTAGACATAAACCGGCATTGATATGTAAACGTGTGTTGTAAAATAGAAGTAGCAGAGACCGAGCCGGACACGATTATGAGCCGGCCTCGGGATTCTGTAAACCGGCGGGCGTCAACCCATGTATATAAGGGGACGACCCGGCGGCGGTTCAAGGACAACAGACAACAACTCAAGATTCGGGCAAAGCGTATTCACTCCCTGGTCATCGAAACCCCATCAATTCCATCACAACTAGACGTAGGCTTTTACCTTCATCGTAAGGGGCCGAACTAGTATAAAACTCTCTTGCGTCCCTTGTCCGCTTTAACCCCTTTAAGTTAACCCGTAGCGATGGCTCCACGACTAAGTCCTTTCTCTAGGACATCTACCATGACAAAACCACGACAGTTGGCGCCCACCGTGGGGCTATTGCACGATGGTTTCAAGTTCTTGGAGGGCAACTTCGAAGGACTCAAGGGTTACGCTGTGGGCCGGATGACCAAGAGTCGTCGCGGCAAGCTCTACATCGACGATGCAGGCTGGGGCCCCGAGGCCGGCTCAATCGAGTACGGGTACCGGGTCCCCTTTGGTGGCATACACGTTTTCATTGGCAAGATCGGTGAACCGGGCCCTGAGTCGGACATCTGCACCGACCTCGTCGAAACGGCTCAGCGTGTGAGATCTGCCCGGGTCAAGCCTGTCATGAAGCGTGCCTTCGTGGGAGTTATCCATGGAGGGGAATCTGAGGATAGATCGGAATCTGGTGGTGAGACCGTTGTTTATTCCGGCGATGAGTCATCGACCGGAGAGACCGAGTTGTTATATCAGTTACAAGATGGCCGGATTGGGGGTTGTTTCGATGGCGACAGTATCCCGGACCCCTTTGATCTGCCAAACCGGGTTGCGATCTTCATGGCCGGCATGCAACCGGCGCTCCACTCTTCGACCGCAGCGGCGATGATTTCCGGATCGGCAGCGACGGCAGCGGCCGGGGCAGGAGGCTCTGTGCGACCACCAGCTCAGGTTCTATCTGATTTGTTTGACGCGTTGGCAACGCTGATGGCGGAGGTTAACCCGGCGGATCAGGATGCACACAATGCGGAAATCGCGAAAGTGAAAGATCAGATCACCCAGGCCAAAGCCGACTTAGCAGCTGAGGATACCAGGATAGCCGCGGAGCGGGCCGCTTTGGATGCACAAGCTTACCGGATTATGCTGGATCAGAGTGCGTCGAACGAAGTCCTGAAGAGGAGGCACCGATCTCACCTGCCGCCGGTTTATGACGCTAGAAATCTCTTTAACACCCAGGAGCAGGGGCCAGTAATCCGCCGGTGGTAAACCGGGCGGAGGCACCTGGAGCAGGGGCGCCAGTTCAGCCACGTTTGGTGGATCCGCCTCGTCAGAACAACATTGTAGTACCGCATGTCCCCACGCCACCGGGTCATTATTCTAACCCAATGGACAACATTGTCGCTGCCGCTTCACGGCTGGCGGCCATCCCGATCGAAGGCGATTCTCCAGCGGCGGTCGAGACGCGTCAGGTTAAGGAGCTTCTTCAGACAGCCTTGGTTCAACAGGAGGCTTATTCATATAGTCGCGATCGGATTCATTCTACTCCCCGTCCAAGCCGGAGTTACAGCAGGCGTATGGAGGAACCAACAGTGTCAAGCAATGCGCGGAACCGTGATCTGCCCCGTGGCAATAACCCGACGGGTGGTGTTGGTGATGCTCAGGAGGTGGTGGACCGGGCTCGGGCACGTAGAGAGGCCAAATTGGCGGCGCAGCATGAGGCCCGTCAGCTTACTCCGGTTCGTCCAAACACATTGGTGGAACTAGGAGTTACCTCTAGTTCCTTGGGGTTGTCGTGCCTTGTCCCGGCGTTACGCAATGTGCGCCTGCCCAAGGATTTCAAGGGCCCGCGCAAGGTGCCGAATTACACCGCCGATTTATCCCCTGAAACATGGGTCGAAAGCTATGAGATGGCCATGGAGATGCTGGATGTGGATGATGCGGCATGTGCGAAATACTTCACCATGATGCTAGAAGGGACGGCCCGCACTTGGCTAAAGAGCTTACCGGCTAATTCTATCAGGTCATGGGCCGAGTTGAGAGCCCGGTTTATTCAGAATTTCAAGGATACATGCAAGCAGCCCATGTGAATTGTGGACTTAGCTGCCTATGTCCAGGAGGAAGGAGAGTCAACAACCCATTGGGTGCGCCGGGTTTCGGAGATTTTGCATTCATCAGACCGCATCAACACTGACACCGCAGTTTTAACATTGGAAGGCAATTGCCGGTTTGAACCCTTGAAGTTAAAGTTGGGACGGCTCAAACGTCATTATAATGACATGGGAACCCTCATGGCTGCACTGGTGAAGTATGCCGACTCTGATAGTACCAAGGATCCCGAGTCTGATGATGATAAGACAGGGAAGGGAAAAAAGAGCGGCAACGCCAAGGGGCAGCACCACAACCCGGCGGGTCATGGAAACGGCGGCAAGCGTAAAGCGGACCACGCTTTAGACTTTGTGGCTAACACTAATGCACATGACAAGGGCCAGCGGCGTAAGGGTAAACCGCCCCAGCGTGGTGGAAGGCCAAGTCCTAATCCGGACCGTTTGTCTTATCTGTTGAACCAGCCCTGTCCAAAGCATGGGACGAAGGAGGAACCGTCCACGCACCTCTGGAAAGATTGTTACATCATGCAGGAGTTCAAAAATTCTGATTCTTTCCGGCATGATCATGGACCAGGAGGCAGTTCGGGCCCCGGCTCTCATGGGCCGGGTTATGGCGGAGGAAATTCCGGTTCAGGCTTCCACGGTAATCAGGGTGGACATAACAATCAAAGTAATCAGGGTAATCAAGGTGGCTATAATCATCAGGGCAATCAGCAGCAGCAGCAGCAGTCGGGTTACCAGAGCAACCCGAAGCAGTTGAATAGCGGACAGTATCATGTCTTCACCACTAGCTTGGACAAACGCAATCAGAAGCTTCATAAAAGGGCGGTGAATGCCGTTGAACCGGCGGTGCCCCATTATTTGTGCTGGTCCGAGCAGCCAATTGTGTGGAGTAGAGAAGATCATCCGCCCCGGGTTGACAATCCGGGTCATCTGGCTCTAGTGGTGGCACCTCAGGTGGGAGGTTATAAGTTCACTAAGGTACTCATGGATGGAGGGAGTAGTATCAATATCCTTTATCATGAAACTTTCCGTCGCATGGGACTAACAGATAAAAATCTTAAATCGTCCAATACGAAGTTCCATGGTGTGGTGCCTGGTAAGTCGGCATATTCTGTTGGTAAGATAGCTCTGGAGGTGGCTTTTGGAGATGAGCATGACTCGAGATCAGAAACCTTGACCTTTGAAGTGGTGAAAATCAAAAGCCCGTATCATGCCCTATTTGGACGGCCAGCTTATGCTAAGTTTATGGCACGGCCTTGTTATGTCTATCTACAGCTCAAGATGCCGGGTCACAAGGGAACTATAACCGTGCATGGGAGCCGCAAGATTGCTCTGGAGTGTGAAGAAGGTGATGCGGCTTATGCTGAGTCGGTTTGTGCAACAGAAGAGTTGAAGTTTTACAAGGACAATGCTGATCCGGCGGATATGACTTTGTTGAAGAAACCAACTACAGAGCATGATCCGGCCCTAAAGTTTAAATCGGCTGATGAGACTAAGCTTGTTGACTTCGTGCCTGGCGATTCGTCCAAGCAGTTTAGCATCAGCACTAACTTGGATCCGAAATAGGAAGGCGCGCTCATCGAGTTCATCCGTGAGAATCGGGACATCTTCGCATGGAAGCCTTCTGACATGCCAGGTGTACCGAGATAACTCGCTGAGCACACTCTCAATGTTGATCCCAAGTATAAACCGGTCAAGCAGTTTCTCCGCTGGTTCAATGAAGAAAGACGCAAAGCTATTGGAGAAGAAGTAGCCAGGCTCTTGGCGGCTGGATTTATCGTTCAAGTATTCCATCCTGAGTGGTTGGCTAATCCGGTGCTGGTCCTCAAGAAGAATGGCACTTGGCGTATGTGTGTGGACTACACGGATCTCAACAAAGCTTGTCCAACAGATCCTTTTGCCCTTCCCCGTATTGATCAAATTATTGATGCTACGGCAGGTTGCGAGCGTTTAAGCTTTTTGGATGCATATTCTGGTTATCATTAGATCAAAATGGCAGTTAAGGACCAGGAGAAGACAGCCTTCATAACTCCCTTTGGAGCCTTCTGCTATGTGTCCATGCCCTTTGGGCTCAAGAGTGCCCAGGCGACTTATCAACGGTGTGTGCAGAATTGTCTTCATAAACAGATCGGCCGCAATGTTCATGCCTATGTGGATGATATTGTGGTAAAATCAAGGAAGAAGGAGACATTGGTTGATGACTTGAAGGAAACCTTTGATAACCTGCGGGTTTATAAAATGATGCTCAATTCGGCCAAGTGTGTCTTTGGTGTACCTGCAGGCAAGCTCTTGGGCTTTTTGGTGTCTAACAGGGGCATTGAAGCTAATCTGGAAGAGATCAAAGCCATCACCTCCTTGGCTAAACCGAAGTGTATCAATGATGTTCAACGCCTGGCAAGCTGGATTGCCGCGTTGAGCCGGTTCGTCAGTCACCTTGGCGAGAAGGCCATCCCTTTGTATCAGATGTTGAAGAAGACGGATAACTTCGTCTGGAGTGACGCCACTAATGAAGCATTTGAGGACTTAAAGCGGCAGCTGGCTAATCCGCCGATCCTCGCTGCTCCAGTGGATAAAGAACCATTGTTGCTATATGTGGCAGCTAATGCTCGGGCTGTTAGTGTGGCTATTGTGGTGGAGCGCAAGGAGGCAGGAAAGGAATATCCGGTTCAGCGGCCGGTTTACTATATCAGTGAGGTACTTATTGAGTCCAAGCAGATGTACCCGCATTGGCAAATTGGTGTATGGGGTTTTTATGGCAAGCCGGAAGCTTAAGCAGTATTTCCAAGGTCATCCCATCACGGTGGTCAGCTCTGCTCCTTTGGGGGATATAATCCAGAACAGGGAAGCAACTGGCCGGATTGCTAAGTGGGCTATCGAGCTCGGGCCTCACGGGTTGAAATACATACCCCGAACGGCGATCAAATCTCAGGCACTTGTGGATTTCATCAATGATTGGACAGAATTACAAGCGCCAGAGGAGAAGCCGGATCATACTTATTGGACTATTCATTTTGATGGGTCCAGACAATTGGAGGGCTCGGGGGCTGGAGTCGTATTAACTTCCCCACGAGGTGATAAGTTTTGTTATGTTCTCCGTTTAATGTTCCCTTGCACTAACAATGCAGCTGAATATGAGGCTTTACTCCATGGTCTTCGGATGGCTAAGGAGATGAACCTAAGCCGAGTTAAGTGCTTCGGTGACTCGGATCTGGTGGCTCAACAAGTGTCCGACACTTGGGATTCCAAGGACCCACTAATGGCAACATATCGTCGTGAGGTGGATATTGTTGCAGGTCACTTTAATGGTTATTAGGTGGATCATGTGGACCGGCGGAAGAATGAAGCGGCGGACGCTTTAAGCCGCCTGGGTTCCCAACGTAAACCGGTTCCACCTAATGTCTTCCTGGATGTTTTGCACAATTCGTCCGTCAAGCTCCCTAGTGAAGAGGATTTGGCTATTCCTGATCCGGAGGCTCAGTTGGTGGCGGCCCTTCATGTTATCCCGGATCGGACGGTTCCATATCTGGCGTATATGAACCGGGGCGAGTTACCAGAGGATGAAACTCTGGCCAGGCAGATAATCCGGCGGTCCAAGTCCATGACTATTATCAGTGGAGAGTTACATCATTGCAGTGTGACAGGGGCGTTTCAACACTGTGTGTCTCCTGAGGAAGGCCGTGAAATTTTGCGTGAGATCCACGAAGGAGATTGTGGTCACCACGCCGGTTCAAAATCTTTGGTGGCCAAGGCGTTTCGTCACGGTTTCTATTGGTTGACAGCTCATGCTGATGCTGAGGACTTGGTCAAAAGATGTGATGGCTGTCAGAAATTCTCAAGACGCGCTCATGTACCGGCTCAAGAATTGAGGATGATTCCAATCACCTGGCCGTTTGCAACTTGGGGGCTGGATATGGTTGGGCCTTTCAAGAGGTCCAAGGACAAGAAGACCCACCTTTTGGTGGCAGTTGATAAGTTCACAATTGGGTGGAGGCAGAGCCAGTTAGTAAGTGTGACGTAGCCACGGCGGTTCAATTCATCAAGAAGGTAATCTTCCGGTTTGGCTTTCCGCACATCATTATAACAGACAATGGTACCAATCTGTCAAAAGGTGCCATGAAGGAGTTCTGTCAACGTGAGCACATCCGGCTTGACGTGTCATCAGTGGCTCACCCACAATCTAATGGTCAAGCAGAGAGGGCCAATCAAGAGATCTTGAGAGGCATCAAACCCCGGCTTATGGTTCCTTTGCAACGGACGCCGGGTTGTTGGGTTGAGGAGCTACCTTCAGTATTATGGAGCATCAATACCACACCCAACAGATCGACAGGATACACACCGTTCTTCATGGTTTATGGAGCGGAAATGGTTCTTCCTAGTGACATCCGTCATGACTCGCCTTGTGTAGTGGCATATGTTGAAGCTAACAACGAGAAGGCACGGCAGGAAGCTCTTGACCTGTTATATGAGGAACGTGACATGGCGGCAGCCCGTTCAGCGATTTATCAGCAGGATCTGCGTCGTTATCATAGCCGTTGGGTTAGAACCAGAACCTTTGAAGAAGGCGATTTGGTGCTTCGCCTCATCCAAGATCAGACGGACATGCACAAGCTATCCCCCCCTTGGGAAGGACCCTTTGTGGTCAGCAAGAATCTACACAACGGGTCATACTACCTAATCGATGTTCGAGAGCGCAAAGACTCACGTAAATCGGAGGAGGAGACCAACCGGCCGTGGAATATTGCTCACCTTCGGCCCTACTATACTTGAGCTACAAGCTCTGTTTATGTACATATTATGACATTGTATATATTATGATCAATATAATAAACCGGAACCTCAGCTAAAGCGGGGTATCTGTTATTTTCTTACATCATGTGTGGTTACATGGAGCTTACAAAGAGGCGTCCGGTTTACCCCTTGATTTAGCTTCTCAAAGCTTGATATTAGATCACTTGGGGGCTTGGTCGTATCCGAACCATAGCCACACCTCTTGATCGGCGCAATGCCACAGCATCACTTGGGGGCCTGGTCATATCCGAACCATAGCTACACCTCTTGATCGGCGCAATGCCACAACATCACTTGGGGGCTTGGTCGTATCTGAACCATAGCTACACCTCTTGATCGGCGCAATGCCACAGCATCACTTGGGGGCTTGGTCGAACCCGAACCATAGCTACACCTCTTGATCGGCGTAATGCGACAGCATCACTTGGGGGCTTGGTCGAACCCGAACCATAGCTACACCTCTTGATCGAATTTGGGGCCTGGCAGCCCGTGAAAAGCCTCGACTACAACGGTTTTTATTTGCCTTTTGCTGAGTTTTCTTTGTTTTCATAAGATTTGTGACGTTTTTCAAACCGGCGTTTATTAACCCGGTTAGGCTGTCAACTACAAGTTGTCAGTACATGATCAAGTTAAAATCCGGAGACTATCAGCCCTATCTGGTTTTGACTAAAAGTCACCAGTATGGAATAAACCGGTGTTTATCACAGCCCGGAACGGTTTTCTGATAAACCGGCATCATATAACAGGAGTTACTTCTACTCCGGATTAGGGTTATTACCCTCATTACAAGGTTGGTCAGCCAACACTATGCCTAAAGGTCACAGGTATCATATATTTCCATATTTGGTTATCTTTTACAACCTTGGTTATAAACCGTGGTCACGTATGTATTTGGGTATCATGACCCGCCCGGTGGTAAACCGTCAGGGTGCTTTAAGCTTCGTATCTGTAGGAACAACTTGAATAAATAGCTATGGATTATGAACATCATATCTTAAGCATGGCGGATTAACACGCATCAGTTGCACATAAATATGCACGAAGGCATAACAGACCAAGTATTTTAGCTAGCCTATTACAAGGCGTTTCAGTGCCCAAAAGGATAATTGGTTTCTCAAGTACATGTTGCACCATGTAGAAGACTAAACCGGCCTCCGGTTCATGGTTGGTCACCAGCTGGCCTGACGGTTGCGGGTCATCTCGCACCGGTTCAACTCCCTCCTCTCTACCCAGCGGCTGGAAGTCAACAGTTGTCCAGTCGATCCCAGTTAAATCTTGGAACACAGCTTCGTCACTTATAAGGGTGGACGGTTCAATATCAGGGGCATAAGTGTGCTTACGGATTGGAGGGATCAGGTTTTGAGCCTCAGGAGTTGGTGCAGCAACCCATTTGTTATTGGTATCATAACTCGCCTGGTAAAATGAAAGATCAGCCTCTTCAGCAAGTTGGCAAGCCAGTGGACGCACGTCCCGGTTTATGGCGCGGAGATCTTCAGTGCCAAATTCTGATCCGTCTTCTTTTAAGCTTGGGTAGCCTTTGGCCACGTCCATCGGATCAAGGTCAGGCACCCATGCTTTTGCCCGGGTTAGTGCGGTCAGAGCGCCAGCCCTTGCAGTAGACCTCTTTAGCTCTTCTACCCGGGCAGGCAGGATAGATAGCCTGTCTAAGGTATCCTTGATTAACGTCGGAGGTGGCTTATTATGAGAAGCGGTGCAGATAATTCATTGTGCGCCGGTATACAGTTTCTCTATCAGCGTGTAGGTAGCCTTCAGCTTCTTCTGAACATCAGAGCCCAGATGACTAATGCAAGTTCCTGCATCATTGCAAACATCAGTAAACCGGCAACGCATGGGAAGATATGATTGAAAGTATAAAGCAAGGATGCTTACCAAACACAGCAGCAGTCATAGCATGTACTTGCCGCTTTACACCAGTCAGCTCGTCTACCACCGGTTTGAGAGCTGCTTCTGCGTCTTCAGCTCTTTTCTGCAAAGCGGATTTCTCTGTGTTCCAATCCGCTCGCTCCTTGGCGAAGCTCTCCTTTAGCTTTTCCATAGCGGCTAAGGTGCTTGTCAGCTCATCTTTTGCTTTGGAAGTTTCGGCCTGTTGGGACTTGATGTTCTCTTGCAGATCAGCGGTTTGGCTTTCCTTCTTGCTCAGCTCCGCCTGTAAAGGGAGAGATGTATAATGAGTTGACATTACATATTTGAAGTACCAAGCCCATAACAAGTTATGCCCCTGATACTTGGGGGCTAATGCATGTTTGCTCTTTATCAGAAATTTCTACAAGTCCCAAGCACAATACAAGTGTTAATCTTGGCACTTGGGGGCTAATGTGTGTTTGCTGAAAAAACTGTTGGTATGGGAATTCTTCTACAGTCCCGGCTCATCTTTATAAAGTTAAACAGGCCCTTGGGGGCTATACCGGTGAAAGAGCAGTATGGCAAATTTTAAAGAACCGGTTCATCTTAAAGAGGTAATCCGGTCCCTGGAGGCTAATTATGCAAAGATAAGTTATGACAAAAGTCCCGGTTTAGATCGGTATCATAAACCGTCACTTGGGGGCTACTAGGAGTTGATAAACTGCAATTGGACGAAAGAGAAAAATGGTAGTTACCTCATGTCGCTCCTTCATCAAGTTTACCAAACTAGCTTCATAGTCACGGCTGGTATACAGATGGTTCAAGAAGCCAGAGTGAATGTCTTGAGCATTGAGATGGGCGTAGCTTGATAAATCAGCATTCCATTTGCCTTTGCCGATAGCAGAGAGGTCGTCCTTGGCAGTATGCTTTGACAAAGTGACAGGGTTGCCAGGAGTGGTGTGGCCAGTGCCAGTAATCATAATGTCATCATCTTGGTCATCAGCGGCCTTCACTGGAGTCGGCGGTTTGTCAGTATCCTTAACTGGACTGACCGGTTTGTCATCAGTTCGGACAGGGCTGGTTGGCTGGTCTGCATGGCTTGTAGTGTCAACTTGCACTTGTTCGGCAAGGAAATCATGGTATTGAGGCGGCGGATCATTAAGCATGTCGTCAGCGTCGGTTTCCTCTGGATCTGGAGTTTTTTCCGGTTCAACAGCTACATTATCATCAGCCGGTTTGCTTAACCGAGCCTTCTTGCTGGGTCTCGGCTTGGCGCTGAGAAAAGATAGACACTAGAATCAGTACAGTATGAAAAGATAACACATCAAGAATAAAGACACGTGCATAGCTCACCCAGGAACTGTTTTGAGGGGCGGAAGCTGTGTGGCCGACGACTCGCCAGAAGATGAGTGAGAAGTACCCTGATAATTTGAATCAGACGGGTTAAGAGGCACGAGGGGGAAAATGGAAAGACCCCCTGGTCCTATTTATAAGGGCAGAAAGATAAGCGTCAGGTGCGAAAAACGAGGAGCCTAAATTTTGGATATGAGGCGGAGCTGTCGCCTCGATTGTCGTAGGCTCGTTAATGATAGGTGACGTCTCGGCGATTTACCATGATCCTAGAAGATGATTTCACGGCGGTTTACAAGGTTATGTGAAGATGTTGAAGAAGAAATTTTCTTAAGTATTGAGGATTGACATGAACCAGTTCAAATCAATCTGGGGCCTAATGTTGGGGATATTACCACTGGGCGTAAACCGACCAGGAGAGGCCGGGTTAACCCCATAAGTAGTTCATCTGTATCTGAAGTCCATGAAGACAGACGGTGACGCTTCATGAAGGCCCAGGGCCCAAAGCCGGTTTAAGGCCTGTAGACATAAACCGACATTGATATGTAAACTTGTGTTTTAAGATAGAAGTAGCAGAGACCGAGCCGGACACGATTATGAGCCGGCCTCGGGATTTTGTAAACCGGCGGGCGTCAACCCATGTTAATAAGGGGACGACCCGGCGGCGGTTCAAGGACAACAGATAACAACTCGAGATTCAGGCAAAGCGTATTCGCTCCCTGGTCATTGAAACCCCATCAATTCCATCACAACTAGACGTAGGCTTTTACCTTCATCATAAGGGGCCGAACTAGTATAAAACTCTCTTGCGTCCCTTGTCCGCTTTAACCCCTTTAAGTTAACCCGTAGCGATGGCTCCACGACTAAGTCCTTTCTCTAGGACATCTGCCGTGACAAAACCACGACACACAGGCTGAGGAATTTCAGGAACAGTATCATCGGGAGCAGCCTGGGTCTCCATTTCTTCAGCAGAATTATCATCAGCTCTAGTGGCTGGAACTTCTTCAGTAATAGTGAGAAGAGAAGCTTGTCGTTCTTTAGAGCCCGTGTGAATTTCTTCAGTTTGAATAGGCGACTGAGGAATTTGTTGCAGTGGTGTGGTCAGTGGAGAATTAGGGTGATGACTTTTCCAATAGTCATCATTCAGAATTGGCATTGTACACCCAATATCCACATCTTCATCTTCATCATCTATTTCTTCAACGCCTGCCTCTTCAGCTGTGAACTGAGGCATGAGCGATGATACCAGTGGAGTTGAAGTGATGTTGTCCACTTCAATTTCATCATCAATCTGCTCTGACTTAGCAACAGAAGGATCTTCTTCATCTAATTCACTGGGAATCACATATTCCGCACCAAAGGGAACAATCTCCTCCGATGGCATGCTTGATATTAGAACAACATCTATTGGGTTTGCATAAGAGCTCGTCAAAGTCTTCACTTTCTTTGGAGCTGAAGACTCTGAGGATGCAGATGCTTTCCTTTTCTTCATAGTTTCTCGCTCCGCAGCTTTGTTTTTCTTCACTTCTGATGTAGAAGGAAGGGTAGGACTTGTCGTTTGTGCAGGAGGAGCAGAGGAAATTGGTGCAATTTCTTCAGGCGCAACAGATGCAGTTGCCCTGGCATGTTCAATTTCTTCAGGCGTAGTAGCAGATGCTTCAACTGGCCTGGCTTGTTCTTCAGGTGCAACACTAGAGGTTGCCCTGGCAGTTTCTTCAGCGGCTGGAATATCTTCATCAGGTCTGGTGCTTTCAGAATCATCAACAGCCTGATTGTCATCAGCTGTGCTTGCATGTTCTTCAGTTGGCTGTGCAGATGCTTCAGCCTGAGGAATTCCATGTTGCGATGAGGCTTCAACATTTGAGGTGAATCCCTTCGCCATTTTGACGAATCTGACTTTGGCTCCTAGCCAATCTGCACGGTATGCGTCAAATTCATCACTGAGTGCTTTGATCTCAGTTTGTATGGCCACAAGTTCATCAGTTGTCATTTTGAGAACATTCTTCTTCAGAAAACACTCCTTATACTGAGCTTTCTTCAGTTGCCTGGCCTTTTCAAACTTCCATTTTTCTTCGCCTATGAAGGCAGTCAACATATGACTTTGTCCAGGTGTTAGATTGAAATCAGGCATAGGAGTGTTGGGGTCCTTGTGCCAGAGATCAATGAAGTCAAGGATCAACTTGGGATCCAGCAGAAGAGGCACATTGCCGCCTTTTGCTCTAGTGGCCCGTTGCTGTCTGTCTCTCATGATTTCAGCTAGTTCTTCATCATCAGCTTCGTCTTCACTAGACGGCACATGGAAGGCAACCTGCTTCTTGTGAGGACTTGGCCTTGTGCCTCGTACAGTAGTGGCCTTTGTCTTCAACAAAGTTGGGCCCTTTGAGGACTGAGGAGGAGCTGAAGAACTTGCAGATGCTCCTGAAGCAATAGAGATACCAGTGGTCCTTTAGCAAGAGCTAGATGCGCAGGTGCCGAGGACTTTGCAGCAACAGCTGACGGTCTTGCAACAATGGGGACTAGAGCTACTTGAGGAATATGCTGTGAGGGCTTTGATGAGCTTGGCCGTGAGGGCATTTATGAGGAACTGGGCTTGTGAAAAGGCTTTTTGGGCATAGCCTTCTTGTCGGATCACGGGTTCCGGCAAAACCCTCAAGGTCCAAACACTGGGGTGCGCATGAAGATTTCCTCCCTACCGATCCACGCCCTAACTAGCTATGATCTCAAGAACGAACTAGGCAAACTCGCAACACAAGGGACACAAGATTTATACTAGTTCGGGCCACCGTTGTGGTGTAATACCCTACTCCAGTGTGGTGGTGGTGGATTGCCTCTTGGGCTAATGATGAACAATACAAGGGGAAGAACAGCCTCCTGAGGTTGAGGTGTTCTTGTGCTTGGCGAACTTGTGTGTGTGTGGATTTGATCAGCTCAGGCCCAGTTGCCTCCTACTGTGGTGGCTAGTCCTATTTATAGAGGCCCTGGTCCTCTTCCCAAATATTGAGAGGGAAGGGAGCCAACAACGGCCGATTTGAAAGGGGACAACTAGTACAGCTTATCCTGACAAAAGTAGTCTTCACAAAAGTAGTCTTCGCCTACAAAAGGCTCTGGTGGTGACACCGCCTTGGGCTCCATGGTGACCTCCATCTTGTCGTCCTGCTGGTCTTGGTCTCATTGCACCAGTGTGGAAACCTTTGCTTGATGCCTCGGTACTCTGCGCCTGCACCTGTCCCTTTAGCACCAAAGAGGAAACGAGGACACCGCACGCGCTGGCGCCCGCCTGGTCTCGATCGTCATGGCTCACGTCACGGGAACCTCGTGAGGTTTGCCTTGCCTTGATCTCTCCGCCCCTCGCGAGCCTGCCTGGCGAGGCCGCTCCTGAGGAGGTCTTGTGTCGTCCGCCTCGCGAGGCTTGGCCCCTCGCGACGGTCTTGAATGCCTTGTCGATGAAGATGGGCCGTACAGGCCTGCTTGCAGAGCCACGCCGTGGGCCGCGGGCAGGCAACTCTGGGGACCCCCATTCCCAGGACGCCGACAGTAGCCCCCGGGCCCAAGGCGCACTCGGGCTTGGCTTCGAGGCGAACCAAAGGTCAAGTGCGGAGCGCCGCGGGCCCCAAAGCCTTGCGGCCTCGGTCGACGCGTGGCGGTTGATTGGACATGGGCGTCTCCGCTTCCCCACGCTGCCTCGGCAACTGCCCAGCTTGACAAAAGGCTGGCGCGGACAATGCTTGCCTTCACTGTTCCCCTTCACCTTGCTCCAGATCCCCTTTCTCGTTCCTCACTGCCGAAAACTCCAGATCTACTCCACCCTTGCTTTGCACCTGCAACCAATGGCGTCGTGCAAGGTCAAGTCCTCCTCGGCGCCGGCTTGGTACGAGCCTGCTCTCGACGCGCCCAACGTCTCGGGGAAGAGCCTCGCCTCTACGTGCTTGCTAATGGTGGGGGAGAGTAACGAATGGGGGAAGACGGAGCTTCAAGTTGCCTCCGCCGAGCCGGAGCCCGAGGAGAGCACGTTCTTCCCCTTCTTCACGAGCAGCATCGCCGCCGGGTTGGTTCCTCCCTTCTCCGATTTCTTGTATGAGGTCCTCGACCACTACGGGCTGCAGGCGCTGCATATCCATCCCAACTCCATCCTTCTCCTGTCCATCTTCACCTACTATTGCGAGGCATATCTAGGCGTGATGCCGTCCATGGCTCTCCTGCGCCACTTCTTCTTCTTCCGCCTTAGCGATGGCCATATCACTGGGTGCGCCAATTTCATTGCGTCTGGCAAGGCCAACTAAATCTCGAACACCGGGAAGAGGGTCGACAATCTCAGAGCCAAATGATTCATGATGAGTGCCAAGTGCATCCATCCACGCTTGGAACTGCCGACGGAGGCGCCCCAGTCTGACAAGGGGTGGTCTCGTGCAGAGCTCACTGACGAGTGGGCGTTGTCGGTGTTGGAGCAGATGAAGACCGACTTGAAGCCGGGCAACGCGAAGGCGACCAAGGTGATGGGGGCCATGCTCCTGAGCGAATTCTTGACGCTGCGCGTTGCTCCACTTCAGGCGCGCACGCGCCCTTTGTGGAAGCTTGGAGATGAAGGAGACAAGGTTCGCCTGAGGCCGGAGGCCCTGCCTGACGATGAGCTGACTGCTGTCCTGCGCCTCTTGGTTGGGGATAACCAGGAGTACCCGCCGAGCGCCTTCGTCCCTTTGTACCACCGCAAGGACTGGGAGCCAATCGTGGCCTCCAGACCGACCTTTGACGCGCGCGGGTTGGTGCCGCCCGCGCCCCCTGGAGGTCCTGCGGCACTGTAACGCCCCAAGACCGACGCTCCGATTGCCTTCCTTGTTTTGCGAGTCAGCTGTGTTTTATTTGTGTGTTGCATTCATCATCGCATCATTTGCATTGCATCGGCACTTCGTTGCCGTCATGTTTTAAAAATTTGCATTCGTTCGTAGTTGCCGCGTTCCCCCTGTCTTCGTTGACCGTTCTGAGTCTAACCGGTTTTTCGATTCTCTCTTGTCTGACCGTTTGTCCCTCTCTGCACAACCACCCACCCCTCTGGCGTGCGTCCGAAAACTTCCATGAACCCGACCCGGACCGTTGTGACCGTTGGGCCCGGATCATCCCCTAACATCTACAAAACATCTCCGTTTTCTTTTTTTGGACTCCCTACCTATTATTTTCTCGATCGTCCGATTTTAATCGGAGGGACCAAATACCCCTATTAAAAAATTCACTTGTTATTTAAAGACTAACCCTAAAACCTAGGGAGCTTGTCCCATCAGTCCTGTCCTGCCGCCAGCCGCGAGATCCACCTCGTTTTTCCCCATCCACCCAAATGGTAGCCTCCACCTCTCCTCCCTATTCACCTCCATCGATCCCAACACCACCAGGCCGCTGCCTTGTCGTCCCTCCCCTTCCTCTGCCCTGCCTCTACTCGCTCGCTCCTGCGCGAACGGAAGCGGAGCGGCCGAAGCCACCAGGATCCCGTCGCTGGAGTCGTCCAGCCAGGTCCTTGTCCGTTCCCTTTCTCCTTCTTTTCCCTCTCTGGTTTCCTCTCCCTCTGCTCATCCCTCTGCTCGCTGCTCTCCCTCTCTCTGTTGTCCTCGTAGCGCCGCCATGGAGGCCCCAGCTCCAACCCGTAGCTGCTGCGCTACCGGAGTCGTCATCACCTCGCGCGCCTCGTCCAGCTCGAGATCCGGAGGATCCCCGTCGTCAGCCACCTCGAGCCACCCCGCGTCAAGCTCCTCTGCCGCGCTGCCCCGCCGGACCTCTCCTGCAGCCGAGACCCTCTCCCCGGCGTCCACGTCGCCAAGTACCTCGACTAGGCGGAGTTTCTTCCAGCCTCGCGCGCCCGAGCCCCCGAGCTCCTCTGGTCGCGCACGAGCTCCGTGACCCCCAACGGCCACTTCGTCAGCCTCGTCGCCGCCGTTGACTCGCAGGCCAGCACCTTGCCTCCTCCTCCCATCCTCTTCTTCGGCTTCCCCTCTCTCTAATCCCTCTCTCCCCCAGATACTCCGTCGCCATGGATGCCAGCCGCTGCATCGAGCGCCGCTCGACCCCGCGTTGGCCCGTCGCCCCGCCAAGTCCACTGAGCTATTTTGCCTGCTGCTTCCTGCATCGTTCGTCGCCGCTGCCTGCCTCGCCTCCTGCCGCAGCGCCCCAGCTCCCTGCACCCTGGCCTCGTACCTGGATCTGGCTCCTTCGTCCACCATCGCCAAGTCCGGCCGATGCCGTCGCCCCCTGCATCCTCTGATTCGTCTCGACCGCGCCCCTGCCTCGCGTTGACTCGCACAGCGCCCCAGTGCCCGCACCTGGGCCACCTCCCCTTCGTCGTTGATTGCGGCCCAGCTCCCACCTCCACCGATCTGGGCCGAGCTCAGCTAGGTGAGCAGCCCAGCGCCCAACAGTTTCAGCCCAGTAGTGTTTTTTTTCAGTCTGTGCGATTTTAGGATTTATCCAGTGTTTTACTGTTTTATAGTAAAACCCCTAGACATGCATATAATAACTCACAAATGGTGCATCGGATTAAAATGATTTTAACATGTAAAATGCTCAGAAATTTGTGTAGTTTAATAATATGCCACTCTCATCCATGTTTAAAATGTTTAAAACGATGTTTGTTTATATTTGCATAAATGCCATGTTAAAATGATTTAATTCTTAACTAATTAACCGTAACTCGGAATTTAATAAACTTTATATGTAAATGGGGTAGAAAAATGCCTAGTTTAACATGCTGCACTTTATTTTGCTATTTAACAACATTAAAATTGTGTTTAGGGCAGAACAGTACCAAATTCAAAATATGCATTTGAGGATTTTCCGGAATTGTTATTTGTGGTTCCGGCCTCATTTAAACTTGCCTAGATAGTTAGTTTACTTATGTTTCACCTCTTGCCATGTTTAACAACATTTAATATTGTTGGGCACATAAACAAGAGAGAACTAAATAATTGATGTGGTGTTTTTTCAATATGCAACTCGTTGCATATTGAGCTCCACTTAATTTGTAGTGTTGTTTGTTGCACTTTGCCATGCCATGCTCATTAAACCGGACATGCATCATACTTGATTGTGCATCATGCCATGTTTCTGTGATGGTTGTTTTACTTTGATGTTTGTTTCTTTCCGGGTTGCTTCTCTCGTTAGCTTCGGTTTCGTTTCGGAGTTGTGAGGATTCGTTCGACTACGTCTGTTTGTCTTCTATATGGACTCGTTCTTCTTCCTTGCGGGATCTCAGGCAAGATGACCATACCCTCGAAATCACTTCTATCTTTGCTTGCTAGTTGTCCGTTCTATTGCCATGCCGCGCTACCTACCACTTGCTATATCATGCCTCCCTTATTGCCATGTCTGCCTCTAACCTTTTCACCCTCCCTAGCAAACCGTTGCTTGGCTATGTTACCGCTTTTGCTCAGCCCCTTCTTATAGCGTTGCTAGTTGCAGGTGAAGATTAAGTTTGTTCCTTGTTGGACCATGGATTTTATGAACTCTGTGGGGATATCACAATATCTCTTATCTTAATTAATGCATCTATATACTTGGTAAAGGGTGGAAGGCTCGGCCTTATGCCTGGTGTTTTGTTCCACTCTTGCTGCCCTAGTTTCCGTCATACCGGTGTTATGTTCCTTGATTTTGCGTTCCTTACGCGGTTGGGTGTTTTATGGGACCGCCTTGACAGTTCGCTTTGAATAAAACTCCTCCAGCAAGGCCCAACCTTGGTTTTACCATTTGCCTACCTAAGCCTTTTTCCCTTGGGTTCTGCAGACTCAAGGGTCATCTTTATTTTAAACCCCCGGGCCAGTGTTCCTTTGAGTGCTGGTCCAAACTAGAGCCACTTGCAGCGCCACCTCGGGGAAACTCGAGGTCTGGTTTTAGTTGTACGTAGTGTTTATTCGGTGTGCCCTGAGAACGAGATATGTGCAGCTCCTATCAGGATTTGTCGGCACATTCGGGCGGCTTTGCTGGTCTTGTTTTACCATTGTCGAAATGTCTTGTAAACCGGGATTCCGAGACTGATCGGGTGTTCCCGGGAGAAGGTTTATCCTTCGTTGACCGTGAGAGCTTATAATGGGCTAAGTTGGGACACCCCTGCAGGGTATAAACTTTCGAGAGCCGTGCCCGCGGTTATGTGGCAGATGGGAATTTGTTAATGTCCGGTTGTAGAGAACTTGACACTCGACTTAATTAAAACGCTCCAACCGCGTGTGTAGCCATGATGGTCTCTTCTCGGCGGAGTCCGGGAAGTGAACACGGTTTCTGGGTTATGTTTGACGTAAGTAGGAGTTCAGGATCACTTCTTGATCATTGCTAGTTCACGACCGTTCCGTTGCTTCTCTTCTCGCTCTCATTTGCGTATGTTAGCCACCATATATGCTTAGTGCTTGCTGCAGCTCCACCTCATTACCTCATCTTTCCTATAAGCTTAAATAGTCTTGATCTCGCGGGTGTGAGATTGCTGAGTCCTCGTGACTCATAGATACTTCCAAAACAGCTGCAGGTGCTGATGATACCAGTGCAGGTGACGCAACCGAGCTCAAGTGGGAGCTCGATGAAGATCTTGTTCGTTGTGTTGTTTCTTTTCATGTTGATCAGTAGTGGTGCCCAGTTGGGACGATCGGGGATCTAGCAGTTGGGTTGTCTTCTTTTATTTTGGTTACGTAGTCGGACCTATGTGTGTATCTCTGAATGATGTATGTTTTATTTATGTATTGTGTGAAGTGGAGATTGTAAGCCAACTCTTTATCCCATTCTTGTTCATTACATGGGATTGTGTGAAGATGACCCTTCTTGCGACTAAACCACAATGCGGTTATGCCTCTAAGTCGTGCCTCGACATGTGGGAGATATAGCCGCATCGTGGGTGTTACAAGTTGGTAATCAGAGCCATCCCCGACTTAGGAGCCCCCTGCTTGATCGAATCGCTGACGTTGTTGAGTCTAGAAAAAAATGTTTTGAGTCTTAGGATTATATATATCGGAGAGTAGGATTCTTTTTACTCCTCAGTCCCTTCGTCGCTCTGGTGAGGCCTCCTGATGCAGAAGTTTTGACTCTTCTCTCCTCAAATTTCACTAAATTTTTTTTAGGATCACGCGGGTATCTTGGAATCGTTCCGATGGTTTTGTGACGAGAACATTGTTCTTGGTGCCTCCTGACATTTAGGGGTTGTGGCAGTGTCCCGCGGAGTTGAGCTCCGAGGTGTTGTCGTCACAATTTTATCGTTGCAGTTCTGGAATACCTGAGTTTCGCGGACATCGAAATCTCTTTTATGCAGTTGTTGGTGAGATCACCTCGACGCCACCCAGTACTGGGGCGGGAGTTCGGGAGTATTGCCATAATTCGTATAACTGATGCTTTTCAAAGATTGAGGTACACGATTTCCGAAGGTTTCTTGGTTATGTGTTGACGGATGGATACAGCTGGATCTAGGTATTGTTAGTTTGGGTGATATATTTTGTGTCCCCTGTATCCCCAACACCTGATTGCATAACCAGAAAGTTTCAGGAGTTTATAAGTGGGAATTCAAGTAGCTCCTAGGATATGTTTCCGATAGATGCATGATATGAGATTGGGGTTCGACGTCTAGTGGTCCGCCTTTCCACAGTTGGTTTTACAGTGGTCTCGTAGTGTCTTAAAGAGTCCTTGGCTATGCCGACTCGGGGATGCTTCGTATGTCATGTGCACTGCCTTGTACATGATGGTGCTGTACGATCGAGCCCGTGTGGGCCCCACCACGAAAACTTCGGACGAAATCTCTATCATATGTTTGTTCCGGCTTATTCTGCAAACCAAATCTTTTGTTTTTGTTTTGTTTTGTGGTATTCGAGTTGCTTCGAAGTGAAATGTTGATTCCATACCTTATCCTAAGCGGTGTTCTCATACTTCTATGTGAATACCAATCCTTCTTGATCATCGAGATTGTCATGTTAATTCTTTTCTACCGGCGTGCTTCTCTTCAAGTGGATCCAATCATTTCAACATTCGCAAGATCACCTCTCAGTTTCCCAACATTGTTCGTTTCATCCGTCCCCAAGTTGTCTTTGTTTTCCCCGCCCTCCCACCCTTTTTCTTCAAGGACCCAGATTTCTCAACCATGTATCCTTTTATTCATGTGAAGTTTCTCCATTCTTTTCCATCAATGTTCTTATCCGGTGATTCTCAGGAAGATGCTCAGGAAGCTTCAAGTTTTTCATTCTTCATTCTTTTTCTTCTCCGGTGGATTCAATTCAAGCATTCGGTGTTGATCATATTCCCTTCCTCGTTTCAGGTGTTTTCGTATGTCGGTGCATCTCTTAATCATTCCCCGCTTGCTATTCAATTGTTCCGGAGTGCTGAAGATATCTCTGAAGATTCGTGTTTCCACTCCGCATCAATTCTAACTATTTCGAGGTTGTTATCTCATTCAAGCCATTCAATTCAACCGGTGCAATCTCCTTTTCAAGTAATCATTTCAACGGTGTTTCTTCTGAGTGGGCCCTAACCCACAGGTCTTTTTCCAGGATCTTACCTGACTCTTCTAATTCTTTCCGGAGTTATTCTCAAATTCTTTGCAAAGTTTGACGTAAGAATGATTTATCATCAGTCATATTTCTTTCTCCAAGATCTTTCAAATTCTTTTCATCGTTGGTTCAACCTTTCTAATTTTCATCCCAGAGTATCTCAACAATTCATGGTGGTGTTTCTCGTCGTCATTCTCAACATTTGAAGACCGAAGAAGAATTTCTCTTGAATCTTGGTCCGTTCTCTTGAAGATTCATGGTTCTTACTTGTTGCCATCCTCTCAAATTGTTTCCAATCGCGCAATTCTTTTCTTACCCATCCGGAGCATTTCATGAGTTGTTTCGCTTCGTGATCATCCAAAGTCCATCATTTCAGAAGATTTCTTCGTTCTAAGTTTTCAGCTTCGTTCTCCAATTATTCTAAATTGATGTCTCTTCGTTCATCTCCATATTCTCCCGGTGCATCGTTCAAGTATCCTCTAGTCAGCTCGTGATCTATTCGTTCTCATGTATCAAATTCCCTCGAGTATTTTCGCGCGCTCTTTAATTCTTACGGTGATTCGTTCTCTTTTCTTCATTAATGTTCAATTCTTACGGTGGTTCGTTCAAGATTCCTTTTCCTATGTCCTCATATTAATGTATTCGTTGTTTCAATCCTACCGGTGGTTCCATCAAGACCTTCTCAAGTTTGCGCTATATCTCTCTTAATCCTTTCTACGGGAATAAGTAGTATGCCAAATCCGTTGCTTGTCATCAATTTATATTGGTGAAGGATACGCATAACATAATTCTTATCCTTGTTTCCTCCAAGTGATTTATTCCTTCTTTCGGAGTTCGTTCATGATATCAAATTCTCGGTTCCAAGTTGTTCATCTTTTCTTTCCGGAGCTTCAAGTTATTTCAATTATATCATTTCAAAGTTTCATCTAATCATTGCAAGGCTTCTCCTGGAGTTCTTTTCAACTTTCCATTTCGTTTGATCATTCTTTTGTTACCGGAGTTCTTCATGGAGGCTCTACATGGTGGTTCGTCAAGGATTCCTTTCATTTTTCAATTGTTCTTCAAGATTTCTCTTGAAGTTATGATCCGCCAAGCTATACTCTAAAATACACATGGTGCTTAACACATGTTTGTTTTGAGGAGTTCAAGCATTTTTCATCTTACATTCCTAAGTGCAATTCTCTCTATCAATATCTTTTGAGGTGGTGTTATGTCATTCTCGATAATTTTCCTTCGGGTTTCATGATTCACAAAGTTTCAAGAGTGACATATTTAAATCCATCATTTCATCTTCGTTCAAGAGATCTTTTCATCCAATCAATCTTTTTGCTGGAGTTGTATTGGGTTATATTTCACCTATAGCCTTCCCTAAGGAATGTAGCTATTTGGGGAGTTTATCAATGATCAAGTTTTCTCTTTCTCCTCTTGGTGGAAGAAGATTTCATCTCTTCGTTGATCTCAAGCAAGTAATTGTTTTCGTTAGTGGCAAAATTTTCACCTCATGTTTTGAGATGTCTCCATAAGCCCACGAGGATCATATCCTTTTGTTGTTGGTTTTTTCCAACAACTCCGTTATAACCTTCTTGGAAGGATGCTTTCCAAGCTCATTTGTGGCAGAAGTTATCATTTCCTTCTCCGTTCTCTTATTCCGACGATCTATCTCCTATTCGTTCGTCCGGAGGCATTGTGATGTTGCTCTCTTCACTCATCATCAAGATTTGTGAGGACCGTGTTCTTTTCGTGCTTACCCATTTTCCAACCGGAGTGTCGTGCTCTCTTTTCAAGTTCTTCCCATTCTGTCAGGTTTTGTCTCCTTCCTCAACCGGAGTGCTGTCTGAAATCTTTCTTACCCCTTGTGTCATTCTTTCATTAGTTCCGGAGGCAATGTGTTGGTAATTTCATCGAGTATCCTCTCATCTTGTCAAGATCATGTTCAATTCCTTCCATTTACAGTCGGAGTGCTGCCCAAATTATATCATTCTTATTCCTTCTTTATCTTGTTTCAACCGGAGTGTTGTGATATCTTTCAAGTTCTTTTGATCTTATCAAGTTTTCCTTCTCTTTTCTACCGGAGTGCTGTCTGATTTCTTTTTGCTCTCATTCTTTCTCTATTTCGTTTAAACCGGAGTGGTTTGAAAGAATTTTTCGTTCATTGATTTTTCCACTGATGTCTTTCAACCTACAAGGTTCTCGTGATGTTTCTTGTTCCTCTTTCCTAACGGATTGTTTTCAACTTTGTTCATCTTCGCTGTATTCTCTCTTTTAATTCGTTCAATCTCTCAAGGTTCGTGGTTTCACTCGTTTGTCAAAGAAGCAATTAGTTTTACCTCTTCTCTTCCTCTCCCGCTTCTCTCCGGTGCCATCCTAGATCTCGGGACGAGATCCTCTTGTAGTGGTGGAGTGTTGTAACGCCCCGAGACCGACGCTCCGATTGCCTTCCTTGTTTTGCGAGTCAGCTGTGTTTTATTTGTGTGTTGCATTCATCATTGCATCATTTGCATTGCATCGGCACTTCGTTGCCGTCATGTTTTAAAAATTTGCATTCGTTCGTAGTTGCCGCGTTCCCCCCTTGTCTTCATTGACCGTTCTGAGTCTAACCGGTTTTTCGATTCTCTCTTGTTTGACCGTTTGTCCCTCTCTGCACAACCACCCACCCCTCTGGCGTGCGTCCGAAAACTTCCCCGAACCCGACCCGGACCGTTGTGACCGTTGGGCCCGGATCATCCCCTAACATCTACAAAACATCTCCGTTTTCTTTTTTTGGACTCCCTACCTATTATTTTCTCGATCGTCCGATTTTAATCGGAGGGACCAAATACCCCTATTCAAAAATTCACTTGTTATTTAAAGACTAACTCTAAAACCTAGGGAGCTTGTCCCATCAGTCCCGTCCCGCCGCCAGCCGCGAGATCCACCTCGTTTTTCCCCATCCACCCAAATGGTAGCCTCCACCTCTCGTCCCGATTCACCTCCATCGATCCCAACACCACCAGGCCGCTGCCTTGTCGTCCGTCCCCTTCCTCTGCCCTGCCTCTGCTAGCTCGCTCCCGCGCGAACAGAAGCGGAGCAGCCGAAGCCACCAGGATCCCGTCGCCGGAGTCGTCCAGCCAGGTCCTTGTCCGTTCCCTTTCTCCTTCTTTTCCCTCTCTGGTTTCCTCTCCCTCTGCTCATCCCTCTGCTCGCTGCTCTCCCTCTCTCTGTTGTCCTCGTAGCGCCGCCATGGAGGCCCCAGCTCCAACCCGTAGCCGCTGCGCTACCGGAGTCATCATCACCTCGCGCGCCTCGTCCAGCTCGAGATCCGGAGGATCCCCGTCGTCAGCCACCTCGAGCCACCCCGCGTCAAGCTCCTCTGCCGCGCTGCTCCGCCGGACCTCTCCTGCAGCCGAGCCCCCTCTCCCCGGCGTCCACGTCGCCAAGTACCTCGACCAGCCGGAGTTTCTTCCCGCCTCGCGCGCCCGAGCCCCCGAGCCCCCGAGCTCCTCTGGTCGCGCACGAGCTCCGTGACCCCCAACGGCCACTTTGTCAGCCTCGTTGCCACCGTTGACTCGCAGGCCAGCACCTTGCCTCCTCCTCCCGTCCTCTTCTTCGGCTTCCTCTCTCTCTAATCCCTCTCTCTCCCAGATACTCTGTCGCCATGGATGCCAGCCGCTGCATCGAGCGCCGCTCGACCCCGCGTTGGCCCGTCGCCCCGCCAAGTCCATGGAGCTGTTTTGCCTGCTGCTTCCTGCATCGTTCATCGCCGCTGCCTGCCTCGCCTCCTGCCGCAGCGCCCCAGCTCCCTGCACCCTGGCCCCGTACCTGGATCCGGCTCCTTCGTCCGCCGTCGCCAAGTCCGGCCGGGGCCGTCGCCCCCTGCATCCTCTGCTTCGTCTCGACCGCGCCCCTGCCTCGCGTTGACTCGCACAGCGCCCCAGCGCCCGCACCTGGCCCACCTCCCCTTCGTTGTTGACTGCGGCCCAGCTCCCACCTCCACCGATCTGGGTCGAGCTCAACTAGGTGAGCAGCCCAGCGCCCAACAGTTTCAGCCCAGTAGAGTTTCTTTTCAGTCTGTGCGATTTTAGGATTTATCCAGTGTTTTACTGTTATACAGTAAAACCCCTAGACATCATGCATATAATAATTCACAAATGGTGCATCGGATTAAAATGATTTTAACATGTAAAATGCTCAGAAATTTGTGTAGTTTAATAATATGCCACTCTCATCCATGTTTAAAATGTTTAAAACGATGTTTGTTTATATTTGCATAAATGCCATGTTAAAATGATTTAATTCTTAACTAATTAACCGTAACTCGGAATTTAATAAACTTTATATGTAAATGGGGTAGAAAAATGCCTAGTTTAACATGCTGCACTTTATTTTGCTGTTTAACAACATTAAAATTGTGTTTAGGGCAGAACAGTACCAAATTCAAAATATGCATTTGAGGATTTTCCGGAATTGTTATTTGTGGTTCTGGCCTCATTTAAACTTGCCTAGATAGTTAGTTTACTTATGTTTCACCTCTTGCCATGTTTAACAACATTTAATATTGTTGGGCACATAAACAAGAGAGAACTAAATAATTGATGTGGTGTTTCTTCAATATGCAACTCGTTGCATATTGAGCTCCACTTAATTTGTAGTGTTGTTTGTTGCACTTTGCCATGCCATGCTCATTAAACCGGACATGCATCATACTTGATTGTGCATCATGCCATGTTTCTGTGATGGTTGTTTTACTTTGATGTTTGTTTCTTTCCGGGTTGCTTCTCTTGTTAGCTTCGGTTTCGTTCCGGAGTTGTGAGGATTCGTTCGACTACGTCCGTTTGTCTTCTTTATGGACTCGTTCTTCTTCCTTGCGGGATCTCAGGCAAGATGACCATACCCTCGAAATCACTTCTATCTTTGCTTGCTAGTTGTCCGTTCTATTGTCATGCCGCGCTACCTACCACTTGCTATATCATGCCTCCCTTATTGCCATGTCAGCCTCTAACCTTTTCACCCTTCCTAGCAAACCGTTGCTTGGCTATGTTACCGCTTTTGCTCAGCCCCTTCTTATAGCGTTGCTAGTTGCAGGTGAAGATTAAGTTTGTTCCTTGTTGGACCATGGATTTTATGAACTCTGTTGGGATATCACAATATCTCTTATCTTAATTAATGCATCTATATACTTGGTAAAGGGTGGAAGGCTCAGCCTTATGCCTGGTGTTTTGTTCCACTCTTGCCGCCCTAGTTTCCGTCATACCGGTGTTATGTTCCTTGATTTTGCGTTCCTTACGCGGTTGGGTGATTTATGGGACCCCCTTGATAGTTCGCTTTGAATAAAACTCCTCCAGCAAGGCCCAACCTTGGTTTTACCATTTGCCTACCTAAGCCTTTTTCCCTTGGGTTCTGCAGACTCAAGGGTCATCTTTATTTTAAACCCCCGGGCCAGTGTTCCTCTGACTGCTGGTCCAAACTAGAGCCACTTGCAGCGCCACCTCGGGGAAACTCGAGGTCTTGTTTTAGTTGTACGTAGCGTTCATCCGGTGTGCCCTGAGAACGAGATATGTGCAGCTCCTATCAGGATTTGTCGGCACATTCGGGCGGCTTTGCTGGTCTTGTTTTACCATTGTCGAAATGTCTTGTAAACCGGGATTCCGAGACTGATCGGGTCTTCCCGGGAGAAGGTTTATCCTTCTTTGACCGTGAGAGCTTATAATGGGCTAAGTTGGGACACCCCTGCAGGGTATAAACTTTCGAGAGCCGTGCCCGCGGTTATGTGGCAGATGGGAATTTGTTAATGTCCGGTTGTAGAGAACTTGACACTCGACTTAATTAAAACGCACCAACCGCGTGTGTAGCCATGATGGTCTCTTCTCGGCGGAGTCCGGGAAGTGAACACGGTTTCTGGGTTATGTTTGACGTAAGTAGGAGTTCAGGATCACTTCTTGATCATTGCTAGTTCACGACCGTTCCGTTGCTTCTCTTCTCGCTCTCATTTGCGTATGTTAGCCACCATATATGCTTAGTGCTTGCTGCAGCTCCACCTCATTACCTCATCTTTCCTATAAGCTTAAATAGTCTTGATCTCGCGGGTGTGAGATTGCTGAGTCCTCGTGACTCACAGATACTTCCAAAACAGCTGCAGGTGCCGATGATACCAGTGCAGGTGACGCAACCGAGCTCAAGTGGGAGCTCGATGAAGATCTTGTTCGTTGTGTTGTTTCTTTTCATGTTGATCAGTAGTGGTGCCCAGTTGGGACGATCGGGGATCTAGCAGTTGGGTTGTCTTCTTTTATTTTGGTTCCGTAGTCGGACCTATGTGTGTATCTCTGAATGATGTATGTTTTATTTATGTATTGTGTGAAGTGGCAATTGTAAGCCAACTCTTTATACCATTCTTGTTCATTACATGGGATTGTGTGAAGATGACCCTTCTTGCGACTAAACCACAATGCGGTTATGCCTCTAAGTCGTGCCTCGACATGTGGGAGATATAGTCGCATCGTGGGTGTTACAGGCACCGAAGCCGGTGGAGCTGTCTTCCGACGAGTCTCGTGGGGAGGAAGAAGAGGAGGTGGACTCGGAGACGACCCCCGAAGAAATGGGGGAGACTTCTCCCTTGAGCAGGGCTGACATCCTCCGCGCCCTGCCAGACGACGCCGAGATCGATGCCCGCCAGGAGGAGGGAGAACTGCCAGTTATCCCGACGAGGAGCAGATCATCGCTGGTCTCCCGAGATGCTGCCTCCGCCTTGACGCCGCCCGGAGCTACCTCCGGCCCCTTTGCCGCACCGTCTTCAGCTCCCGGAGCCCGTGTGCCCACTCCTCAGGCTCCAACGCTTTCAGGCTTCAGGCTTCCCAAGTGGAGGGTGGACTATGTCGCGGTGGACTAGTAAGTGCTTTGAACTTTGTCTTGTTCCTGCCTGTGCTTGACTTTTTCTGACGTTCACCCTTGGTTGGTCAAGCTGATGCCTTCGGCGAAGAAGAGGAAGGAGGATGCAGCGGCCACACCTCCCTCTGCGGAGAAAGGAGGCGTCAGCACCCGCACCTCCCCAACGCGGTCGCCCTCGCGAGGCCAAGAGGAGCATCATCGAGGGGAGTCAGCCCCCGTGGCCCCGCTGGCTCCGGAAGTGCCGATGCCTGGCTCGGCTGATGAGGTCCCAAGGGCTCAGGAGCCCTTGGTCTCCCAGGCTCTGGTAACGATGCCGCCACCTCCTCCTGTTGCGCCTCTGGCCCCAGGTTCTTCCGCTTCCTCTGCCGTCTTGGAGCGCACCCTTTCGGAGATGACCCAGCTGCGGGAAGATATCCTGAGCGCTGACCCGCGCCTGGTGGCTGGGTGCCTGGAACTAGCCTCTAGCTGGCTTCACTCCGACTCGGCAATTCGAGCGTCGCTGAGCCGGGCCGCGGCGGCCTCTGAGGAGGAGAAGCAGGCCGCCGCCAAAGCTGTGGCTGATTGCGAGGCGGCGCTGAAGGACGCGGAGGCCGCCCGCGACCGTTGCCGAGAGCTGGAGGATGAGCTGAAGAGCCTGCGCGACTAGCACGTGGAAGAAACACATGGCCGCCAGGCGAGGGAAGAGGAGATGAAGGCTCGGGAGGACGCCATCAAGGGCCGCGACACTGAGCTGGGGGAGCTGGCGAAGGCGTAGGCCGCGGAGCGCAGCCGGCTGGAGGAGCTGGAGCGGGAGGCGAAGGCGAGGGAAGCTAATCTTGACGCCAAGGCGAAGGTCCTGGCTGAGGACTGTCGGATGTGGGGTTCTGGCAAACCCTTAAGGTTCGAACACTGCGGTGCGCGCGAAGTCTTTCCCTCCTACCGATCTATGCCCTAGCTCGCTAAGGTCTTGCGGACGAACTCGAGGAACTCGCAACACAGAAAGACACGAGGTTTATACTGGTTCGGGCCACCGTTGTGGTGTAATACCCTACTCTAGTGTGGTGGTGATGGATTGCCTCTAGGGCTGATGATGAATAGTACAAGGGAAGAACGGCCTCCTAAGGTTGAGGTGTTCTTGTGGCCAGGGTAGGCTCTTGATCAGGTTGGATCCAGCTAAGATGAGATGCCCCTACTATGGTGGCTAGCTCTACTTATATAGGCCCTGGTCCTCTTCCCAAATATCGAGCGGGAAGGGAGCCAACAACGGCGGGCAAATTTGAAGGGGGGCAGCTAGTACAAGCTATCCTGACAAAAGCGGTCTTCGCCTGCGAAAAGCTCTGGTGGTGACGCCGTCTTGGGCTCCACGATGACCTCCGTCTTGCCGTCCTCCTGGTCTTGGTCTCGTTGCACCAATATAGCAACCTTTGCCTGACGCCTCGGTACTCTTTGCCTGCGCTGGCCTCCTTAGCACCAAAGAGGAAATAAGGACATGATAACCCACAAGTATAGGGGATCGCAACAATTTTCGAGGGTAGAGTATTCAACCCAAATTTATTGATTCGATACAAGGGGAGCCAAAGAATATTCTCAACTATTAGCAGTTGAGTTGTCAATTCAACCACACCTGGATAACTTAGTATCAGCAGCAAAGTATTTAGTAGCAAAGTAATATGATAGTAGTGGTAACGGTAACAAAAGTAACAGTAGCAAAAGTAATATTTTTGGTGTTTTGTAGTAATTGTAACAGTAGCAACGGAAAAGTAAATAAGCGAAGAACAATATGTGAAAAGCTCGTAGGCATTGGATCGGTGATGGAGAATTATGCCGGATGCGGTTCATCATGTAACAATCATAACATAGGGTGCCACAGAACTAGCTCCAATTCGTCAATGTAATGTAGGCATGTATTCCGAATATAGTCATACGTGCTTATGGAAAAAAACTTGCATGACATCTTTTGTCCTACCCTCCCGTGGGAGCGGGGTCCTAATGGAAACTAAGGGATATTAAGGCCTCCTTTTAATAGAGTACCGGAACAAAGCATTAGCACATAGTGAATACATGAACTCCTCAAACTATGGTCATCACCGGGAGTGGTCCCGATTATTGTCACTTCGGGGTTGCCGGATCATAACACATAGTAGGTGACTATAGACTTGCAAGATAGGATCAAGAACTCACATATATTCATGAAAACATAATAGGTTCAGATCTGAAATCATGGCACTCGGGCCCTAGTGACAAGCATTAAGCATAGCAAAGTCATAGCAACATCAATCTCGGAACATAGTGGATACTAGGGATCAAACCCTAACAAAACTAACTTGATTACATGATAGATCTCATCCAACCCATCACCGTCCAGCAAGCCTACGATGGAATTACTCACGCATGGCAGTGAGCATCATTAAATTGGTGATGGAGGATGGTTGACGATGACGACGGCGACGAATCCCCCTCTCCGGAGCCCCGAACGGACTCCAGATCAGCCCTCCCGAGAGGTTTTAGGGATTGGCGGCGGCTCCGTATCGTAAAACGCGATGAATCCTCTGATGTTTTTCTCCCCGAAAGTGAATATATGGAGTTGGAGTTGAGGTCGGTGGAGCGTCAGGGGGCCCACGAGGTAGGGGGGCGCGTGCCCCACCCTCGTGGACAGGGTGTGGGGCCCCTGACGTGGATTTTTCTTCCAGTATTTTTAATATTTTCCAAAAAGATGTTCCGTGGAGTTTTAGGTCATTCCGAGAACTTTTGTTTCTGCACATAAATAACACCATGGAAAGTCTGCTGAAAACATCGTCAGTCCGGGTTAGTTCCATTCAAATCATGCAAGTTAGAGTCCAAAACAAGGGCAAAAGTGTTTGGAAAAGTAGATACGACGGAGACGTATCAACTCCCCCAAGCTTAAACCTTTGCTTGTCCTCAAGCAATTCAGTTGATAAACTGAAAGTGATAAAGAAAAACTTTTACAAACTCTGTTTGCTCTTGTTGTTGTAAATATGTAAAGCCAGCATTCAAGTTTTCAGCAAAGATTATAACTAACCACATTCACAATAACTCTTAGGTCTCATGTTTACTCATATCAATGGCATAATCAACTAGCGAGCAATAATAATAAATCTCGGATGACAACACTTTCTCAAAACAATCATGATATAATATAACAAGATGGTATCTCGCTAGCCCTTTCTGAGACCGCAAAACATAAATGCAGAGCACCTTCAAAGATCAAGGACTGACTAGACATTGTAATTCATGGTAAAAGAGATCCAGTCATAGTCATACCCAATATAAATTAACAGTAATGGATGCAAATGACAGCAGCTCTCTCCAGCTAGTGCTTTTTAATAAGAGGGTGATGACTCAACATGAAAGTAAATAGATAGGCCCTTCGCAGAGGGAAGCAGGGATTTGTAGAGGTGCCAGAGCTCAGTTTTGAAATAGAGATAAATAATATTTTGAGCGGCATACTTCCATTGTCAACATAACAACCAAGAGATGGTGATATCTTCCATGCTACACACATTATAGGCGGTTCCCAAACGGAATGGTAAAGTTTATACTCCCCCTCAACCAAGAAGCATCAATCCATGGCTTGCTCGAAACAACGAGTGCCTCCAACTAGCAACAGCCCCGGGGGAGTTTTGTTTGCAATTATTTTGATTTAGTTTGCATAAAGCATGGGACTGGGCATCCCGGTCACCATCCATTTTCTCGTGAGTGAGGAGCGGAGTCCACTCCTCTTGAGAATAACCCGCCTAGCATGGAAGATACGGACAGCCCTAGTTGATACATGAGCTATTCGAGCATACAAAACAGAATTTCATTTGAAGGTTTAGAGTTTGGCACATACAAATTTACTTGGAATGGCAGGTAGATACCGCATATAGGAAGTATAGTGGACTCATATGGAATAACTTTGGGGTTTAAGGGATTGGATGCACAAGCAGTATTCCCGCTTAGTACAAGTGAAGGCTAGCAAAAGACTGGGAAGCGACCAACTAGAGAGCGACAACAGTCATGAACAGGCATTAAAATTAATAAACATTGAGTACAAGCATGAGTAGGATATAATCCACCATGAACATAAATATCGTGAAGGCTATGTTGATTTGTTTCAACTACATGTGTGAACATGTGCCAAGTCGAGTCACTTAATTCATTCAAAGGAGGATACCACCCCACTATACAACATCACAGCCATTTTAATAGCATGTTGGCACGCAAGGTAAACCATTATAACTCATAGCTAATCAAGCATGGCACAAGTAACTATGATCTCTAATTGTCATTGCAAACATGTTTGTTCATAATAGGCTGAATCAGGAACGATGAACTAATCATATTTACAAAGACAAGAGAGGCCGAGTTCATACCAGCTTTTCTCATCTCAGTCAGTCCATCATATATCGTCATAATTGCCTTTCACTTGCACGACCGAATGATTTGAATAATAATAAGAGTGTACGTGCATTGGACTAAGCTAGAATCTGCGAGCAATCAATAAACAGGAGAAAACAAGGCAATATGGGCTCTTGGTTAAATCAACAATAATGCATATAAGAGCCACTTTAACAATTTCATTATGGTCTTCTCCTATCGACCCCCAAAGTAAAGAAATAAAACTATTTACATGGGAAAGCTCCCAACAAGCAAAAGAAGAACGGGAAATCTTTTTGGGTTTTCTTTTAATTATTACTACTACAGCAAGGAAGGTAAATTAACTAAAAGCTACTACTAATTTTTTGGTTTTTCTTAAAGTTTATCAAACACACAAGAAGAAAGCAAGAAAAATAAAATAAACTAGCATGGATATTACAGTGAAAAAGTATGAGCACCGACATCTAGCAATGAGTGTGTGTAATGTCGGTGGGAAATACGTACTCCCCCAAGCTTAGGCTTTTTGCCTAAGTTGGTTTATTGCCACGGATGGCCTGGCGGATATCCATAGTTGTAGCCGGGTTCGTACTGAGATGTGGCAATTATTGCCTCCTAGGCTGCAGCGTGGCGGCGAGATGCTTCCGCCCTCCTCTCGTACTCATCTGCCTCCTCTCTGGTAATAACATATCTTCCTTTTGCCTGATAATCAAAGAAGGCAGGAGCAGGGAGAGTAATACGGACAGCACAACATCTGTCAAAGATTAAGCGATACCGGAGAGGTGATTCATTCCTCTCAACAAACTGGTGGTGAACCATAGCATTAAAGTCTAGGTAAGCAGGAGGCAATTCAATATCATCATTACGTATGGTTACACCAAGAAAATCAGCTAAGCGGGTTGCATAAATTCCACCGAAGAAATGTCCATTAAATCTATTATTATGCAACCTACATGCAACAATGGCTCCCAAATTATAAGATTTGTCTCCTAACACAGCACTCCTAAGAATACTGAGGTCAGGGACACACATATGACATGCTTCATCTTTACCATTTATGCACCTACCTATGAAGAGAGCAAAATAATGTATAGCAGGAAAATGAATGCTCCCTATGGTAGCTTGTGCTATATCTCTAGATTCCCCGACAGTTATACTAGCAAGAAAATTTCTAAATTCAGATTTGCGAGGTTCACTAGCACTACCCCATTGTGGAAGTTTGCAAGCAGTGGTAAAATCCTCTAAGTCCATAGTATAAGATTTCTCATAAAGATCAAACAGGACAGTTGGAGAATTACGTGAAGATGAAAATTCAAACCTCCTCACAAAGGAACTAGTGAGATAGTGGTACTGGCAGCATTTTTCTTCCTCGAAGCTCACAAGATCAGCGTTACGCAAATATGCGTTAAATTCTTCCTTGATTCCCGCTCGATCCATAAAGTTTTCTGAAGGCCATTCACAGGGCCGCACAGGAGCGTCCCTTTGTGGCTCCTCGTCAGCATCACGCATTGCAAGCCTGGGTCTTTGCTTCCTTGAAGAACCACCTTGGTACATTTTCCTAAGCATATTTCTTCCTCTGAAAAATTTCTGAAATTTTTAGTAACTTCAAACAAAAGTGAACCAAGATCAATAAAATTGATAGAAACTACTCCTACAAGTGCCTAGGGCCTATATCAAGCATTAGAACTACTCGGAACCATATAAATTTGACATGCAAGCTCAAGAACATGGTCACCTAGGCAGCACAAATTTGCAATGAATAGAGCACTAGAACAAAAACTAATTGGACCAATGGTGGAGTCACATACCAAAGAACAATCCCCCAAGCAGTTTTTGTGAGAGGTGCTTTGAGCAAGGAGATCGAAAATCGCAGCAAAATGAGCTAGAACTCGTGCGTGAGCTGGATGATGATTTTTTGGGAGGAAGAAGAAGTGTGTGGGCGCAGGAATATGTGGAGGGGGGCCACCATGGGCCCACGAGGCAGGGGGCGCGCCCAGGGGGGTAGGGCGCACCCTCCACCCTCGTGGCCAGGTGCTTGCCCCTCCTGTTGTGTTCTCAGTGCCAGATGTTCTCAAATATTCTAGAAAAAATCATATTCCATTTTCAGGGCATTTGGAGAACTTTTATTTTTGGGGTATTTTTATATTACACGGATAAATCAGAAAACAGACAGAAAAATACTATTTTTACTTTATTTCAACTAAATAACATAAAGTAGAAGGAGGGTACAGAAGGTTGTGCCTTCTAGTTTCATCCATCTCGTGCTCATCAAAAGGAATCCACTAACAAGGTTGATCAGGTCTTGTTAACAAACTCATTCTGAATAACATGGAACCAGAGAAATTTTGAATAACACTATGTTACCTCAACGGGGATATGCACATCCCCAATAATAAGAATATCATATTTCTTACAGTAGGAAGAGGAAATTCAAAACCTCCAAAAATAATCGATGGAATTTTTCCAATAGAATTGATACTGTGGACTGGAGGTTGTTTCCTTGGAAAGTGTACCGTATGCTCATTACCATTAACATGAAAAGTGACATTGCCCTTATTGCAATCAATAACAGCCCTTGCAGTATTCAAAAAGGGCCTTCCAAGAATAATAGACATACTATCGTCCTCGGGAATATCAAGAATAACAAAGTCCGTTAAAATAGTAACGTTTGCAACCACAACAGGCACATCCTCACAAATACCGAAAGTTATAGCAGTTGATTTATCAGCCATTTGCAAAGATATTTCAGTAGGTGTCAACTTATTCAAATCAAGTCTACGATATAAAGAGAGAGACATAACACTAACACCGGCTCCAAGATCACATAAAGCAGTTTTAACGTAGTTTCTTTTAATGGAGCATGGTATAGTAGGTACTCCTGGATCTCCAAGTTTCTTTGGTATTCCACCCTTAAAAGTATAATTAACAAGCATGGTGGAAATTTCAGCTTCCGGTATCTTTCTTTTATTAGTAACAATATCTTTCATGTACTTAGCATAAGGATTCATTTTGAGCATATCAGTTAATCGCATTCACAAAAAGATAGGTCTAATCATTTTAGCAAAGCGCTCAAAATCCTCATCATCCTTTTTCTTGGATGGTTTGGGAGGAAAAGGCATGGGTTTCTGAACCCATGGCTCTCTTTCTTTACCGTGTTTCCTAGCAACAAAGTCTCTTATCATAACGTTGATTCTTTGATTGTGGGTTATCAAGATCAACAGCAGGTTCAATTTCTACATCATTGTCATTACTAGGTTGAGCATCATCATGAACATCATTATTAACATTTTCACTAGGTTCATGTTCATTACCAGATTGTGTTTCAGCATCAGAAATAGAGATATCATTTGGATTCTTAGGTGGTTCAGCAATAGGTTCACTAGAAGCATGCAAAGTCCTATCATTTTTATTTTTCTTCTTTTTAGAAGGACTAGGTGCATCAATATTATTTCTCTGAGAATCTTGCTCAATTCTCTTAGGGTGGCCTTCAGGATACAAAGGTTCCTGAGTCATTTTACCAGTTCTAGTAGCCACTCTAACAGCATAATCATTATTCTTACTATTCAATTCATTGAGCAAATCATTTTGAGCTTTAAGTACTTGTTCTACTTGAGTGGTAACCATAGAAGCATGTTTACTAATGAGTTTAAGTTCACCCTTAACATTAGCCATGTAATTACTCAAGTGTTCAAGCATATCGGAATTGTATTTCAATTGTCTACCAAAATAAGCATTGAAGTTTTCTTGTTTGACAATAAAATTATCAAACTCATCTAAGCATTGTCTAGCAGACTTATAGTGAGGAATATCACCTTCATCAAATCTATAGAGAGAATTTACCTTTACTACCTGTGTCGGGTTATCAAGACCATGAGTTTCTTTAATAGGTGGTGGATTAAGATCATATGTTTCTTCAACAGGCGGTAAATTAAGACCATGTATTTCTTCAATAGGAGGTAACTTCTTAACATCTTCAGTTTTAATACCCTTTTCTTTCATAGATTTCTTTGCCTCTTGCATATCTTCAGGACTGAGAAATAGAACACCTCTCTTCTTCGGAGTTGGTTTAGGAATAGGCTCACGAGCTGGCTCAGGAAGTGTTCAATTATTTTCATTTGTCAAAATATTATTCAATAGAATTTCAGCTTCATCCGGTGTTCTTTCCCTGAAAACAGAACCATCACAACTATCCAGGTAATCTCTGGAAGCATCGGTTAGTCCATTATAAAAGATATCAAGTATTTCATTTTTCTTGAGAGGATGATCAGGCAAAGCATTAAGTAATTGGAGAAGCCTCCCCCAAGCTTGTGGGAGACTCTCTTCTTCAATTTGCACAAAATTATATATATCCCTTAAAGTAGCTTGTTTCTTATGAGCAGGGAAGTATTTAGCAGAGAAGTAATAAATCATATCCTGGGGACTACGTACACAACCAGGATCAAGAGAATTAAACCATATCTTAGCATCACCCTTTAATGAGAACGGAAATATTTTAAGGATATAAAGGTAGCGAGATTTCTCATCATTTGTGAACAGGGTGGCTATATCATTTAATTTAGTAAGATGTGCCACAATAGTTTCAGATTCATAGCCATAAAAAGGATCAGATTCAACCAAAGTAATCACATCAGGATCAACAGAGAATTCATAATCCTTATCAGTAACACAGATAGGTGAAGTAGCAAAAGCAGGGTCACATTTCATTTTAGCATTAAGAGATTGCTGCCTCCATTTAGCTAATAACCTCTTGAGCTCGTATCTATCTTTGCAAGCTAAAATAGCTAAAGCAGCTTCTTTTTCCAAAACATAACCCTCAGGAATAATAGGTGATTCATATTTATTAGGGGGAGAGTCTTCATCATCACTTTCATCAATATTATCAGTTTCAATAATTTCATTCTCTGTAACCCTAGCAAGTTGTTCATCAAGAAATTCACCTAGTGGCATAGTAGTACCAAGCATAGAAGTAGTTTCATCATAAGTATCATGCATAGCAGAAGTGGCATCACCAATTGTTGGGGATCATTGCAGAAATTAAAAAAAAATCTACGCATCACCAAGATCAATCTATGGAGTTTACTAGCAACGAGAGGGGAGTGCATCTTCGTACCTTTGAAGAACGCGGATGAGGGAGTCGTACTCGTAGCGATTCAGAGCGTGGTGGATTCCGATCCTAGCGCCGAACAACGGCACCTCCGCGTTCAACACACGTGCAGCCCGGTGACGTCTCCCGGACCTTGATCCAGCAAGGAGGAGGGAGAGGTTGAGGAAGAGGGCTCCAACAGCAGCACGACGGCGTGGTGGTGATGGAGTGGCAGTTCTCCGGCAGGGCTTCGCCAAGCTCACGCGGAGGAGGAGAGGTGTTGGGGAGGGGAGGGGCTGCGCCTTGGATGTAGTGCTGCAGCCCTCCCTCCACCCCTCTATTTATAGGGAGAAGGGGGAAGGGGTCCGACCCCTCTAGATGAGATCTAGAGGGGGGCGGCGGCCAAGGGGGAGGGGGCTTGCCCCCCAAGCAAGGGGGGCGCCCCCTTTAGGGTTCCCCCCAACCCTAGGCGCATGGGCCCTAGGCGGGATGGCGCCCAGCCCACTTAGGGGCTGGTTCCCTTCCACCTACAGCCCGTAAGGCCCTCCGGGGCAGATGGACCCTCCCGGTGGACCCCCGGAACCCCTTCGGTGGCCCCGGTACAATACCGGCATACCCCCGAACACTTCCGGTGACCGTATGATGACTTCCCATATATAAATCTTCACCTCCGAACCATTCTGGAACTCCTCGTGACGTCCGGGATCTCATCCGGGACTCCGAACAACATTCGGTAATCACATACAAATCTTCCTTATAACCCTAGCATCATCGAACCTTAAGTGTGTAGACCCTACGGGTTCGGGAATCATGCATACATGACCAAGACAGCTCTCTAGCCAATAACCAACAGCGGGATCTGGATGCCCATGTTGGCTCCCACATGTTCCACGATGATCTCACCGGATGAACCACGATGTCGAGGATTCAAGCAATCCCGTATACAATTCCCTTTGTCAATCAGTACGTTACTTGCCCGAGATTCGATCATCGGTATCCCAATACCTCGTTCAATCTCGTTACCGGCAAGTCACTTTACTCGTTCTGTAATGCATGATCCCGTGACTAACTACTTAGACACACTGAGCTCATTATGATGATGCAATACCGAGTGGGCCTAGAGATACCTCTCCGTCATACGGAGTGACAAATCCCAATGTCGATATGTGCCAACCCAACAGACACTTTCGGAGATACCTGTAGTGCACCTTTATAGCCACCCAGTTACGTTGTGATGTTTGGTACACCCAGAGCATTCCTACGGTGTCCGGGAGTTGCACGATCTCATGGTCTAAGGAAATGATACTTGACATTAGAAAAGCTTTAGCAAACGAACTACACGATCTAGTGCTATGCTTAGGATTGGGTCTTTTCCATCACATCATTCTCCTAACGATGTGATCCCGTTATCAATGACATCCAATGTCCATGGTCAGGAAACCGTAACCATCTATTGATCAACGAGCTAGTCAACTAGAGGCTCACTAGGGACATGTTATGGTCTATGTGTTCACACATGTATTACGATTTCCGGATAACACAATTATAGCATGAACAATAGACAATTATCATGAACAAGGAAATATAATAATAACCATTTTATTATTGCCTCTAGGGCATATTTCCAACAGTCTCCCACTCAATAATCTAGTTACATTGTGATGAATCGTACACCCATAGAGTTCTGGTGTTGATCATGTTTCGCCCGTGGAAGAGGTTTAGTCAACGGATCTGCGACATTCAAATCCGTATGCACTTTACAAATATCTATGTCTCCATTTTGAACATTTTCACGAATGGAGTTGAAGCGACGCTTGATGTGCCTGGTCTTCTTGTGAAACCTGGGCTCCTTGGCAAGGGCAATAGCTCCAGTGTTGTCACAGAAGAGAGTCATCGGCCCCGATGCATTGGGAATAACTCCTAGGTCGGCAATGAACTCCTTCATCCAGATTGCTTCATGTGCTGCCTCCGAGGCTGCCATGTACTCCGCTTCACATGTAGATCCCGCCACGACGCTTTGCTTGCAACTGCACCAGCTGACTGCCCCACCATTCAAAATATACACGTATCCGGTTTGTGACTTAGAGTCATCCAGATCTGTGTCGAAGCTAGCATCGACGTAACCCTTTACGACGAGCTCTTCGTCACCTCCATAAACGAGAAACATATCCTTAGTCCTTTTCAGGTACTTCAGGATGTTCTTGACCGCTGTCCAGTGTTCCATGCCGGGATTACTTTGGTACCTTCCTACCAAACTTACGGCAAGGTTTACATCAGGTCTGGTACACAGCATGGCATACATAATAGACCCTATGGCCGAGGCATAGGGGATGACACTCATCTTTTCTCTATCTTCTGCCGTGGTCGGGCATTGAGCCGTGCTCAATCTCACACCTTGCAATACAGGCAAGAACCCCTTCTTGGACTGATCCATATTGAACTTCTTCAATATCTTGTCAAGGTATGTGCTTTGTGAAAGACCTATGAGGCGTCTCGATCTATCTCTATAGATCTTGATGCCTAATATGTAAGCAGCTTCTCCAAGGTCCTTCATTGAAAAACACTTATTCAAGTAGGCCTTTATGCTTTCCAAGAATTCTATATCATTTCCCATCAATAGTATGTCATCAACATATAATATGAGAAATGCTACGGAGCTCCCACTCACTTTCTTGTAAACACAGGCTTCTCCATAAGTCTGTGTAAACCCAAACGCTTTGATCATCTCATCAAAGCGAATGTTCCAACTCCGAGATGCCTGCACCAGCCCATAGATTGAGCGCTGGAGCTTGCATACCTTGTCAGCATTCTTAGGATCGACAAAACCTTCCGGCTGCATCATATACAATTCTTCCTTAAGGAAGCCGTTAAGGAATGCCGTTTTGACGTCCATTTGCCATATTTCATAATCGTAGAATGCGGCAATTGCTAACATGATTCGGACGGACTTCAGCTTCGCTACGGGTGAGAAGGTCTCATCGTAGTCAACTCCTTGAACTTGTCGATAACCCTTAGCGACAAGTCGAGCTTTATAGATGGTAACATTTCCATCCGCGTCCGTCTTCTTCTTAAAGATCCATTTATTTTCTATCGCTCGCCGATCATCGGGCAAGTCTGTCAAAGTCCATACTTTGTTTTCATACATGGATCCTATCTCGGATTGCATGGCTTCAAGCCATTTGTTGGAATCTGGGCCCGCCATTGCTTCTTCATAGTTCGAAGGTTCACCGTTGTCCAACAACATGATTTCCATGACAGGGTTGCCGTACCACTCTGGTGCGGAACGTGTCCTTGTGGACCTACGAAGTTCAGTGGTAACTTGATCATGATCGTCATCATTAACTTCCTCTCTAGTCGGTGCAGGCACCACAGAAACATTTTCTTGTGCTGCGCTACTTTCTGGTTCGAGAGGGGTCATCTCATCAAGTTCCACTTTCCTCCCACTTACTTCTTTCGAGAGAAACTCTTTCTCCAGAAAGGACCCGTTCTTGGCAACGAAGATCTTGCCTTCGGATCTGAGGTAGAAGGTATACCCAATGGTTTCCTTAGGGTATCCTATGAAGACGCATTTTTCCGACTTGGGTTCGAGCTTTTCAGGTTGAAGTTTCTTGACATAAGCATCGCATCCCCAAACTTTAAGAAACGACAGCTTAGGTTTCTTTCCAAACCATAATTCATACGGTGTCGTCTCAACGGATTTCGACGGAGCCCTATTTAAAGTGAATGCGGCAGTCTCTAAAGCATAACCCCAAAATGATAGCGGTAGATCGGTAAGAGACATCATAGATCGCACCATATCCAATAGAGTGCGATTACGACGTTCGGACACACCATTACGCTGAGGTGTTCCAGGCGGCGTGAGTTGTGAAACAATTCCACATTTCCTTAAGTGTGTGCCAAATTCGTGACTCAAATATTCCCCTCCACGATCTGATCGTAAGAACTTTATTTTCCTGTCACGTTGATTCTCAACCTCACTCTGAAATTCCTTGAACTTTTCAAAGGTCTCAGACTTGTGTTTCATTAAGTAGACATACCCATATCTACTCAAGTCATCAGTGAGGGTGAGAACATAACGATAGCCACCGCGAGCCTCAACGCTCATTGGACCGCACACATCAGTATGTATGATTTCCAATAAGTTGGTTGCTCGCTCCATTGTTCCGGAGAACGGAGTCTTGGTCATTTTGCCCATGAGGCATGGTTCGCACGTGTCAAATGATTCATAATCAAGAGACTCCAAAAGTCCATCTGCATGGAGTTTCTTCATGCGTTTGACACCAATGTGACCAAGGCGGCAGTGCCACAAGTATGTGGGACTATCATTATCAACCTTACATTTCTTGGCATTCACACTATGAATATGTGTAACATCACGTTCGAGATTCATTAAGAATAAACCATTGACCAGCGGGGCATGACCATAAAACATATCTCTCATATAAATAGAACAACCATTATTCTCGGATTTAAATGAGTAGCCATCTCGCATCAAACGAGATCCAGATACAATGTTCATGCTCAAAGCTGGCACTAAATAACAATTATTGAGGTTTAAAACTAATCCCGTAGGTAAATGTAGAGGTAGCGTGCCGACGGCGATCACATCGACCTTGGAACCATTCCCGACGCGCATCGTCACCTCGTCCTTCGCCAGTCTCCGCTTATTCCGCAGCTCCTGCTTTGAGTTACAAATATGAGCAACCGCACCGGTATCAAATACCCAGGAGCTACTACGAGCGCTGGTTAGGTACACATCAATAACATGTATATCACATATACCTTTGGTATTGCCGGCCTTCTTATCCGCTAAGTACTTGGGGCAGTTCCGCTTCCAGTGACCGTTTCCCTTGCAATAAAAGCACTCAGTCTCAGGCTTGGGTCCATTCTTTGTCTTCTTCCCGGCAGCTTGCTTACCGGGCGCGGCAACTCCCTTGCCGTCTTTCTTGAAGTTCTTCTTACCCTTGCCTTTCTTGAACTTAGTGGTTTTATTCACCATCAACACTTGATGTTCCTTTTTGATCTCCACCTCCGCTGATTTCAGCATTGAATATACCTCAGGAATGGTCTTTTCCATCCCCTGCATATTGAAGTTCATCACAAAGCTCTTGTAGCTAGGTGGGAGCGACTGAAGGATTCTGTCAACGACCGCATCATCCGGGAGATTAACTCCCAGCTGAGATAAGCGGTTGTGCAACCCAGACATTTTGAGTATGTGTTCGCTGACAGAACTATTCTCCTCCATCTTACAACTGTAGAACTTGTCGGAGACTTCATATCTCTCGACCCGGGCATGAGCTTGGAAAACCATTTTCAGCTCTTGGAACATCTCATATGCTCCGTGCTGCTCGAAACGCTTTTGGAGCCCCGGTTCTAAGCTGTAAAGCATGCCGCACTGAACCAGGGAGTAATCATCAACACGTGTTTGCCAGGCGTTCATAACGTCTTGGTTTGCTGGGACGGGTGCTTCACCTAGCGGTGCTTCAAGGACATATGCTTTCTTGGCAGCTATGAGGATGATCCTCAAGTTCCGGACCCAGTCCGTATAGTTGCTACCATCGTCTTTCAGCTTGGTTTTCTCTAGGAACGCGTTGAAGTTGAGGTTGACATTAGCGTGGGCCATTTGATCTACAAGACATATTGTAAAGATTTTAGACTAAGTTCATGATAATTAAGTTCATCTAATCAAATTATTAATGAACTCCCACTCAGACAGACATCCCTCTAGTCATCTAAGTGATACATGATCCGAGTCAACTAGGCCGTGTCCGATCATCACGTGAGACGGACTAGTCATCATCGGTGAACATCTTCATGTTGATCGTATCTGCTATACGACTCATGTTCGACCTTTCGGTCTCTTGTGTTCCGAGGCCATGTCTGTACATGCTAGGCTCGTCAAGTCAACCTAAGTGTATTGCGTGTGTAAATCTGGCTTACACCCGTTGTATGCGAACGTTAGAACCTATCACACCCGATCATCACGTGGTGCTTCGGAACAACGAACCTTCGCAACGGTGCACAGTTAGGGGGAACACTTTCTTGAAATTTTAGCGAGGGATCATCTTATTTATGCTACCGTCGTTCTAAGCAAATAAGATGTAAAACATGATAAACATCACATGCAATCAAATAGTGACATGATATGGCCAATATCATTTTGCTCCTTTTGATCTCCATCTTCGGGGCGCCATGATCATCATCGTCACCGGCATGACACCATGATCTCCATCATCGTGTCTTCATGAAGTTGTCTCGCCAACTATTACTTCTACTACTATGGCTAACGGTTAGCAATAAAGTAAAGTAATTACATGACGTTTCAGTTGACACGCAGGTCATAAATAAATTAAGACAACTCCTATGGCTCCTGCCGGTTGTCATACTCATCGACATGCAAGTCGTGATTCCTATTACAAGAACATGATCAATCTCATACATCACATATATCATTCATCACATTCTTCTGGCCATATCACATCACATGACACATGCTGCAAAAACAAGTTAGACGTCCTCTAATTGTTGTTGCAAATTTTTACGTGGCTGCTATAGGTTTCTAGCAAGAACGTTTCTTACCTACGCCAAAACCACAACGTGATATGCCAATTTCTATTTACCCTTCATAAGGACCCTTTTCATCGAATCCGATCCGACTAAAGTGGGAGAGACAGACACCCGCTAGCCACCTTATGCAACTAGTGCATGTCAGTCGGTGGAACCTGTCTCACGTAAGCGTACGTGTAAGGTCGGTCCGGGCCGCTTCATCCCACGATGCCGCCGAATCAAGATAAGACTAGTAACGGCAAGTAAATTTACAAAATCGACGCCCACAACAACTTGTGTTCTACTCGTGCATAGAAACTACGCATAGACCTAGCTCATGATGCCACTGTTGGGGATCGTTGCAGAAATTAAAAAATTTCTACGCATCACCAAGATCAATCTATGGAGTTTACTAGCAACGAGAGGGGAGTGCATCTTCGTACCTTTGAAGATCGCGAGTCGGAAGCGTTGCAAGAACGCGGATGAGGGAGTCGTACTCATAGCGATTCAGATCGCGGTGGATTCCGATCCTAGCGCCGAACAACGGCACCTCCGCGTTCAACACACGTGCAGCCCGGTGACGTCTCCCGCACCTTGATCCAGCAAGGAGGAGGGAGAGGTTGAGGAAGAGGGCTCCAACAGCAGCACGACGGCGTGGTGGTGATGGAGTGGCAGTTCTCCGGCAGGGCTTCGCCAAGCTCACGCGGAGGAGGAGAGGTGTTGGGGAGGGGAGGGGCTGCGCCTTGGATGTAGTGCTGCAGCCCTCCCTCCACCCCTCTATTTATAGGGAGAAGGGGGAAGGGGGCCGGCCCCTCTAGATGAGATCTAGAGGGGGGCGGCGGCCAAGGGGGAGGGGGCTTGCCCCCCAAGCAAGGGGGGCGCCCCCTTTAGGGTTCCCCCCAACCCTAGGCGCATGGGCCCTAGGGGGATGGCGCCCAGCCCACTTAGGGGCTGGTTCCCTTCCACCTACAGCCCATAAGGCCCTCCGGGGCAGGTGGACCCTCCCGGTGGACCCCCGGAACCCCTCGGTGGTCCCGGTACAATACCGGTATACCCCCGAATATTTCCGGTGACCGTATGATGACTTCCCATATATAAATCTTCACCTCCGGACCATTCCGGAACTCCTCGTGACGTCCGGGATCTCATCCGGGACTCCGAACAACATTCGGTAATCACATACAAATCTTCCTTATAACCCTAGCGTCATCGAACCTTAAGTGTGTAGACCCTACGGGTTCGGGAATCATGCAGACATGACCGAGACAGCTCTCTAGCCAATAACCAACAGCGGGATCTGGATACCCATGTTGGCTCCCACATGTTCCACGATGATCTCATCGGATGAACCACGATGTCGAGGATTCAAGCAATCCCGTATACAATTCCCTTTGTCAATCGGTACGTTACTTGCCCGAGATTCGATCGTCGGTATCCCAATACCTCGTTCAATCTCGTTACCGGCAAGTCACTTTACTCGTTCCGTAATGCATGATCCCGTGACTAACTACTTAGTCACATTGAGCTCATTATGATGATGCATTACCGAGTGGGCCCAGAGATACCTCTCCGTCATACGGAGTGACAAATCCCAGTCTCGATCCGTGCCAACCCAACAGACACTTTCGGAGATACCTGTAGTGCACCTTTATAGCCACCCAGTTACGTTGTGACGTTTGGTACACCCAAAGCATTCCTACGGTGTCCGGGAGTTGCACGATCTCATGGTCTAATGAAATGATACTTGACATTAGAAAAGCTTTAGCAAACGAACTACACGATCTAGTGTTATGCTTAGGATTGGGTCTTGTCCATCACATCATTCTCCTAATGATGTGATCCCGTTATCAATGACATCCAATGTCCATGGTCAGGAAACCGTAACTATCTATTGATCAACGAGCTAGTCAACTAGATGCTCACTAGGGACATGTTATGGTCTATGTGTTCACACATGTATTACGATTTCCGGATAACGCAATTATAGCATGAACAATAGACAATTATCATGAATAAGTAAATATAATAATAACCATTTTATTATTGCCTCTAGGGCATATTTCCAACATCAATAACATGCGACATATCAGAACGAATAGCAGAAGCTGGTTTAGGTGTCGCAAGCTTACTCAAAATAGAAGGTGAATCAAGTGCAGAGCTAGATGGCAGTTCCTTACCTCCCCTCATAGTTGAGGCATAGATTTTTGTTTTCTCGTCTTTCAAGTTCTTCATAGTGACCAGCAGATATAAATCCGAAGTGACCCAAAGAATAGAGCTATGCTCCCCGGCAACGGCGCCAGAAAATAGTCTTGATAACCCACCAGTATAGGGGATCGCAACTGTTTTCGAGGGTAGAGTATTCAACCCAAATTTATTGATTCGACACAAGGGGAGACAAAGAATATACCCAAGTATTAGCAGTTGAGCTGTCAATTCAACCACACCTGGATAACTTAGTACCTGCAGCAAAGTATTTAGTAGCAAAGTAATATGATAGTAGTGGTAACGGTAACAAAAGTAACAGTAGCAAAAGTAATATTTTTGGTAGTTTGTAGTAATTGTAACAGTAGGAACGGAAAAGTAAATAAGCGAAGAACAATATGTGAAAAGCTCGTAGGCATTGGATCGGTGATGGAGAATTATGCCGGATGCGGTTCATCATTAACAATCATAATATAGGGTGACAGAGAACTAGCTCCAATTCGTCAACGTAATGTAGGCATGTATTCCGAATATAGTCATACGTGCTTATGGAAAAGAACTTGCATGACATCTTTTGTCCTACCCTCCCGTAGCAGCGGGGTCCTAATGGAAACTAAGGGATATTAAGGCCTCCTTTTAATAGAGTACTGGAACAAAGCATTAGCACATAGTGAATACATGAACTCCTCAAACTATGGTCATCACCGGGAGTGGTCCCGATTATTGTCACTTCGGGGTTGCCGGATCATAACACATAGTAGGTGACTATAGACTTGCAAGATAGGATCAAGAACTCACATATATTCATGAAAACATAATAGGTTCAGATCTGAAATCATGGCACTCGGGCCCTAGTGACAAGCATTAAGCATAGCAAAGTCATAGCAACATCAATCTCGGAACATAGTGGATACTAGGGATCAAACCCTAACAAAACTAACTCGATTACATGATAAATCTCATCCAACCCATCACCGTCCAGCAAGCCTACGATGGAATTACTCACGCATGGCGGTGAGCATCATGAAATTGGTGATGGAGGATGGTTGATGATGACGACGGCGACGAATACCCCTCTCCGGAGCCCCGAACGGACTCCAGATTAGCCCTCCCGAGAGGTTTTAGGGCTTGGCGGCGGCTCCGTATCGTAAAACGCGACGAATCCTTCTCTCTGATTTTTTTTCTCCCCGAAAGAGAATATATGGAGTTGGAGTTGAGGTCGGTGGAGCGTCAGGGGGGCCATGAGGTAGGGGGGCGCGCCCAGGATGGCAGGCGCGCCCCCCACCCTCATGGACAGGGTGTGGGCCCGCTGACATGGATTTTTCTTCCAGTATTTTTAATATTTTCCAAAAAGATGTTCCGTGGAGTTTCAGGTCATTCCGAGAACTTTTGTTTCTGCACATAAATAACACCATGGAAAGTCTGCTGAAAACAACGTCAGTCCGAACCCTGCCCAGGTGGTGCCCAAGTGCCTCCCTCGTGAGGTTGGCAAGGTCTGAGGCCCTCCAAAAGAGAGCCCCCGAACCCTGCCCGAGGACGGCGCCGGGCGCGCTTTCCTATGCGACGGAGGGAGGCGCCCCTGGGACGGACGCTGATCCTAATGAGACTCCTGCCGCGATGCCATCCTCTTGAGGTCCTGTGCGGCGCATCTGCTTCTTTCTGGGAATGGTCTCCGGAGGGCCTTCACTTCTGCTGTCGGGGTCGTCGATTGCTGCGGCTTTAAAGGCGCGCTCGAGGGAGCACACTGCATCTCTCTCTTCACATGGGACCGTGATGATCCCTCCGCTTCCTGGCATCTTGAGAGCGTTGTAGCCGTGATGGGTGACTGCCATGAACTTGGCCAGGGCTGGATACCCGAGGATGGCATTGTACGGCAGGCGGATGTGCGCGACGTCGAAGTCGATGAGCTCGGTGCGGCAGTTCTTGCGCTCCCCGAAGGTGACAGGCAGGCGGACCTGCCCTATCGGTGTGGTGGAACCGTCGGTCACTCCTGAGAAAGGCTTGGTGGGCTGGAGCTGTTCATATGGCACTTGGAGGTTGTTGAACGTGTCGACGGACATGACGTTGAGCCCTGCACTGCCGTCGATGAGGGTCTTGGTAACCTGCACATTGCTGATGACTGGGGAACACAGCATAGGGAGGGTGCCAGCGGTGGCTGCGCACTTGAGCCGATCTGCCGAGTTGAAAGTGATGGCGCATTGGGACCACTTGAGTGGGCGCGTGGCCTCGAGCTTGGGAAGCACCGCGTTCACCTCGCGAGCAAACTGTTTGAAGATGCGCTGAGGCTGGGGCCTGGGCGCCGCCCAAGATGCAGGTGATCGCACGCGGCTCCTGGAAGTCCCCCAGCCCCCTCGTCCTGGTGGTGGTCGTCGTTCCTTCTTGGCAGCGGCAGCGGGGGAAGACTGGTGTTGCCTTGGGGGCGATCCTCATGAGGCGGGTCCCTCCAGGCGCCCTCGCGAGGTTGGTCCTGCCAGCGGTCCTCACGGGGCCGGTCGCGCCACTCCTGGCGCGGGCCACGGTCGTCCCAGCGTTCGCCTCCACGTCCTCCTCCGCGGCCATAGCCCTGGTCACTGCGCTCGGGGCGTCGACCGAAGCGTCCTTCTCGTATGGCTCTGAACTCTTGACAGTCGCTGGTGTTGTGGGTGTTCAGGTTGTGGAAGGCGCAGAACGGTCGGCTGTTCTTGGAAGACTCGAGCTGATCTCTGCCCCGCTTGGTGTCGGGCTCCGCTGCGAGCACAGCTGCCTCCTTGTGCTTCACGTCCTTGGCCTTGGTTTTCTTCTCCTCCGCGCCCACGGCTGGCAGCTCAAGGAGAGAGAGGTGCCCCTCCTCAGCTCTTGCACACTTGGTCGCCAGGTTGAACAACTCCTGAGAGGTGCAGAGCTCCTCGTGGATGGTGAGCTCTTCCTTCATCTTGACGTCACGGACGCCGTCTGAGAACGCGGAGATGATGGCTTCGTCCGTGACCTTGGGGATCTTGAGGCGGGTGTTGTTGAAGCGCTGGATGTACTTCTGGAGGGTCTCTCCTGGTTGTTGCTTGGTGAGGCGTAGATCACCCGTGGCCGGCGGGCGGTCGCGAGTGCCCTGGAAGTTTGCGATGAAGCGGTCGCGCATTTCGTCCCAAGAGGAGATCGAGCCGTGCTGCAGGTTCAGGAGCCAGGAGCGGGCTCCATCCTTGAGAGCCATGGGAAACCAGTTCGCCATGACTTTTTCGTCGCCGTTGGCCGCTTCGATGCTCAGCTCATAGAGCTGCAGGAACTCCGCGGGGTCGGCGGTACCGTCGTAGCGAGGAGGCAGATCCGGCTTGAACTTGCCTGGCCAGGCGATGCTACGCAGCTTGGGGGTGAAGGCGCGGCAGCCAGCCATGGTTGCCAGGGCCCGCTTCGGAGGTGGAGCTTGGTCTTCATGAGGTCCGCGCTGCGTCGCTGCGGGGTCTTGATGAGGTGGCGCGGGGAGCGCAGGTGCAACTTCTCGCGGCCGCGGAATTTCTTGGCAGCTTCTCTCTTCGCGCACGGGTACTGGGTGTGGCGGATCACGCCGCGGAGGCGCGCGCCTTGGTGCCAAGGCACCGTCTTGGGGCAAAGGTGGTGGAGGCACGCCATGAGCCTCGTCGCCCGTGGCTGGTTGAGGGGGAGGTAGAGAGAGGGACGGCGCAGGGGAGCCCCCTGCGGCGCGGGCGAGCTTGGCGACGCGGTCGAGCCACTCCTCATAGAGGTCGTCGACGGGGCGGTAGCGCAGGAGTTCATTCGCCGCAAGGAGCGCGACCCGCGCCTCCATGGGGGCGCGGCGCGCGTGAGACGAAGAACCGGCAGGGGTCAGCGATGGAGTGGCGGTGCGGCCGTCCTGCCGCACCGAAGGATGCAGCGAGGACGCCTGCTGCTCGTTCCCCGCTGGGCCGGTGGCAGCGTTGGTGGCGGGTGACGGAGAACGACGAGGTGGCCCGCCAACGGGAGCCGTCTGAGCGACACGGGCGGTGAGGGCAGCCCGACACTCAGCCCGAGCACGGCGAGCGTCTGCCATGGAGACGACGGAGCGACGGAGCAACATCTGATGGAAGGGAAGCTACGGCGCACCCCTACCTGGCGCGCCAAATGTCGGATGTGGGGTTCCAACAAACCCTTAAGGTTCGAACACTGGGGTGCGCGCGAAGTCTTTCCCTCCTACCGATCTACGCCCTAGCTCGCTAAGGTCTCGAGGACGAACTTGACGAACTCGCAACACAGGAAGACACGAGGTTTATACTGGTTCGGGCCACCGTTGTGGTGTAATACCCTACTCCAGTGTGGTGGTGATGGATTGCCTCTAGGGCTGATGATGAACAGTACAAGGGAAGAACGGCCTCCTGAGGTTGAGGTGTTCTTGTGGCTAGGGTAGGCTCTAGATCGGGTTGGATCAAGCTAAGATGAGATGCCCCTACTATGGTGGCTAGCTCTACTTATATAGGCTCTGGTCCTCTTCCCAAATATCGAGCGGGAAGGGAGCCAACAACGGCGGGCAAATTTGAAGGGGGACAGCTAGTACAAGCTATCCTGACAAAAGCGGTCTTCGCCTGCGAAAAGCTCTGGTGGTGATGCCGTCTTGGGCTCCACGATGCCCTCCGTCTTGCCGTCCTCCTGGTCTTGGTCTCATTGCACCAATATAGCAACCTTTGCCTGACGCCTCGGTACTCTTTGCCTGCGCTGGCCTCCTTAGCACGAAAGAGGAAATAAGGACGTTGCGCGCGCTGGCGCCCGCTTGGCGCCCGTCTGGTGTTGTTCATCATGGCCCACGTCACGAGAGCCTCGTGAGGTTTGCCCCGCCTTGATATCTCCGCTCCTCGTGAGCCTACCTGGCTAGGACACTCCAGAGGAGGTCTTGCGTCGTCCGCCTCGCGAGGCTTGGACCCTCGCGAGGGTCTTGGATGCCTTGTTGATGAAGATGGGCCGTACGGCCTGCTGGCTTAGCCACGCTGTGGGCCGCAGGCAGGCAAGTCTGGGGACCCCCGTTCCCAGAACGCCGACAAGGACCACGTGGACTTCTTGCTTCTTGAGAAGAGGTCCAGTGTGGCGCTGAAGTCACTATACGAGAAGGGCTTGGAGAAGCCGCTGACCACCGACGAGGATGGCCCTGCTCAGCTGCTTCCCCACTTGGTGAAGGCGCTTGAGGAAGTCGTGGAGGGCATCGGTCCCATGGCTGAGGCAGAGGTTCGTGTCCTTTCTTCAGCTGCGCTGACGCGTGTCTTCAGCCATCTGTACCTTCGCGACCGCAATGCTTGTCTCGACGAGCTACTGGAGCCTGTAGCTGATGAACACTGCGCGGCTGCCGCCGCAGCCGTGAAAGGTCAAGTGGAGGCCCTACTGAAGAAATTCCGCGGCTTCGTCCTCGCGCCCTCGACCGGCGATGTCACTGATCCTGCGGCTGGCAGTGTAGGTGAAGGCGACGCTACCAAGAGAGGAGCACCTTCTGCGGGCGATGGCGGTGTCCAGGGGTGAATTGCTTGTGGCCGCGTCCCTGTTTTATCCCTGCAGTATGCATCAGGCCTCGTGGAGGCGTTAAACTTTCGTTTGATATTGTGAGAACAATATGTCTTGTAATATTTGCTTCAAGATTTTGCGACTTTTCTTCCTATTTGCTTTGCGTTCTGCTTCAGCAGAGCCCGGCCCCGCGCATACCTCAACCGCCATTGGGCCGACCGGAGACCAGGACGGACCAAGGAGTGAGGGGCTACGTGACCAGTTAGGCTCCCGAGTCGCGATGCTCAGGAGTCCCCCTTGACGTGCAAACAGCTTATAGGAAGTATTCGCGGGCATAGGTTAATGTTCTACGTCGGCAGCGCCCGGCCCCGCGCATACCTCAACCGCCGTTGGGCCCACCGGAGACCAGGACGGACCAAGGAGTGAGGGGCTACGTGACCAGTTAGGCTCCTGAGTCGTGATGCTCAGGAGTCCCCCTTGACGTGCAAACAATCTCCATACCTTTGCCCTCACCGAGACTCGGCTCGGGAGGGGCGTGCGATGACCAGGTCCGGGAGACCTGGTTGGGTGGCATACGCTTGGGTGTGACCCGAGCGCAGCCCCCGTACCCAGCCCCCTCACGCGGCTCTCTCGAGGGGAGGCATTGCGGCGGGGCCGGACACCGAACTCTGGGGCTCCCTGAGGTTGGTACGGCCGTGAGGCCGCCCTCAGTTGTTTATCACCAGCGCGCAGCATAGTGCTTCCGCTTGTGGACGGGCATAGCCACTCCTCGGCAGTGTCGATGGCCAGTGCGGAGCATGGTGCTTCCAGTTGTGCGTGGGAGGGGGGCTCCCTTTGCAGAGAGCCCCCGGGGCGTGTACAGCCCCGCCCTGACATGTGGCTTGCACGGCAGGGCTAGACGAGGTGTATCTGGGCACTCGTGAGCCAGCGCGGGACTCACGAGGCCCTACCTCAAGGCGGGTTGCGCCTGGTCTTGGTTCTTGTTTGTTGTGTTAGTCCTGCAAGATGGTCAGACAACCTGCGCCGAACAAATCTCCTAAGGTTATCGCGTGAAAAAGCCAAGCACCAACGGCCCTAGGAGTTGACGTGGATGGGGCCGGCCCGCCAGACAGAGCTCAGCCGCTGGATTCATCAACGCTGCAGGGACGGGCCCGAGCATAGACGCCGTGCTTAACTGATTCACGCGAGGGATCCTGAAGAAAGATGGCCGGCGCGCGGCTCCCATGATGGGTGGTAATCAGGCAGGAAATAGCCATAGCTAGGTTAAGCATGAAAGCAACAGGCTTAAGTAAACACAAGGGAGATACATGCCACCGGTTCAGGCCCGAGCGGCTTGGGGATGATGCAGCCCGAGGGGCGCCCCCAACAAGGTAAGCTAAAGACATAAAAAGGGATACATGCCACAGGGATGGACCCATGTGGCCTGGGAATGATGCAGCCCGAGGGGCACTCCCAGCTAAATGAACATGGAAAATGTCACCTGGCTCTGTTGATGAAGGAGAGTTGGGGCAGCTGAAGGTACGCGGCGAAGGGATTGCTCTTCACGAGCCACCGGGGCTGAGGTCGTTCCTCGAGGACTGTCTCCATTTCCGTCAGCACGGCGTGGTGCCTGGCGTCCTGAGCCGCCAGGATGCTCCGGATGTTGCACTGATAGGCGGCCACCACGCTCGGCAGGCCAAAAGGCATGTGAACGTAGCTGTGGGGTGGGCCCTCGCAGCACCCCACGCACGATGGCCAGAAGAGCTCCTGAGAGGCGGCCCTGTTGAGCCCTGGGACGTCAACGCAGACGCGCAGCCCGGCATCCTCGCCTGGATGGGGAGCCGCGCCTGGCGAGCGGTGCTCGCCGTGCATGGCCCTTGCGTCTTGCAGCTCCCGAGTGGTCTTGGCGATGAACCCCTGAACGGTGGGCGCTCCTCGCCATGTGTCCTCCTGAGGGAAACGAGCCGTGAAGTACGCCTCCAAGTGGTGCCCAAGCGCCTCCCTCGTGATGTTGGCAAAGTCTGAGGCCCTCCAGAAGAGAGCCCCCAAGCCCTGCCCGAGAGGGGCGCTGGGCGCGCTTTCCTACGCGATGGAGGGAGGCGCCCCAGGTGAGGGTGCCGATCCTAACAAGGCACCGCTTGCCTGAGGCCCTGCGTGGTGCAGCTGCTTCTTCTTCTTGAGGTTGGCCTCAGGAGGGCGCTCGCCCTTGCTGTCGGGGTCGTCGATTGCTGCAGCTTGGAAGGCATGCTCGAGGGAGCACACCGCATCTCTTTCTTCGCACGGGACTGTGATGATTCCGCCGCTTCCCGGCATCTTGAGGACATTGTAGCCATGGTGGGTCACCGCCATGAACTTGGCCAGGGCTGGATACCCGAGGATGGCATTGTACGGCAGACGGATGTGCGCGACGTCGAAGTCGATGAGCTCGGTGCGGTAGTTCTTGCGTTCTCCGAAGGTGACAGGGAGGCGGACCTGCCCTATTGGTCTGGTGGAACTGTCGGCACTCCTGAGAAAGGCTTGTAGGTTGAAGCTGGTCATACGGCACTTGGAGGTTGTCGAACGTGTCGACAGACAGGACGTTGAGCCCTGCGCCGCCGTCGATGAGGGTCTTGGTAACTTGCACGTTGCTGATGATTGGTGAACAAAGCATTGGGAGGGCGCCAGCGGTAGCTGCGCACTTGAGCTGATCCGCCGAATTGAACGTGATGGGGCACTGAGAACATCTGAGCGGGCGTGTGGCCTCGAGCTTGGGGAGGACTGCATTCAATTCACAAGCAAACTGCTTGAAGATACGCTGCGAGGCTGGGGCTTGAGCTCCACCCAAGATGCAGGCGATAACACGCAGCTCCTAGAAGCCCCCAGGCCCCTCGTCTTGATGGTGGTCGTCATTCCTTCTTGGCGGTGGCGACAGCGGAGGGAGCCCGGCGTTGCCTTGAGGGCGATCTTCACAAGGCTGATCCCTCCAGGCGCCCTCGGGAGGCTGATCCTGCCAGCGGTCCTCACGAGGCCGGTCGTGCTACTCCTGGTGCAGGCTACGGTCGTCCCAGCGTCTGCCACCACGTCCTCCTCCTCGGCCGTAGCCTCGGTCGCCGCGCTTGGGGCGTCGATCGAAGCGTCCTTCGCAAATGGCTCTGAGCTCTTGACAGTCACTGGTGTTGTGGGTATTCAGGTTGTGGAAGGCGCAGAACGGTCGGCTGCTCTTGGATGACTCGGGCTGGTCCCTGCCGCGCTTGGTGTCCGGTTCCGCCGTGAGCACGACTGCTCCCTTGCGCTTCACATCCTTGGCCTTGGCTTTCTTCTCCTCCGGGTCTGCGGCCGGGAGCTAGAGGAGGGAGAGGTGCCCCTCCTCAGCCCTTGCGCACTTGGTCGCCAGGTTGAACAACTCCAGAGACGTGCACAGCTCCTCATGGATAGCGAGCTCTTCCTTCATCTTGACGTTGCGGACGCCATCAAAGAACGCGGAGATGATGGCCTCGTCCGTCACCTTGGGGATCTTGAGGCGGACGTTGTTGAAGCGCTGGATGTACTTCTGGAGGGTCTCTCCTGGTTGTTGCTTGACGCAGCGCAGGTCACCTGCAGCCGGGGGGCGGTCGCGAGTGCCCTGGAAGTTGGCGACGAAGCAGTTGCGCATCTCGTCCCAAGAGGAGATCGAGCCTTGAGGCTGGTTCAGGAGCCAGGAGCGGGCGCCATCCTTGAGAGCCATGGGAAACCAGTTCACCATGACTTCCTCGTCGCCGTTGGCCGCCTCGACGGTCAGCTCGTAGAGCTGCAAGAACTCCGCGGGGTCAGGGGTGCCGTCATAGTGAGGAGGCAGATCTGGCTTGAACTTGCCGGGCCAGGCGACGCTACGCAGCTCAGAGGTGAAGGTGCGACAACCGGTCGTGGTCACCAGGGCCCGCCTTGGAGGTGGAGCTTGGTCTTGATGGGGTCCGCGCGCTACGGCTGCAGGCGGCGCGCGGTCTTGCCGCAGCAAACGGTCCTGGCGCGTCGGTGCGAGGAGTGGCGGAGCGTTTTCTTGCAGCGGAGGGACTTCCTGATAGCTTCTCTCTTCACGCGCGGGCGCCGAACGCGGTGGGTCGCGTCGCGGAGCCGCGCGCCTTGGCGCCAGGGCACCGTCTTGATGCAAAGGTGGTGGAGGTGCTCCGTGAGCCACGTCGCCCGTGGCTGGCAGAGGGCAAGGCAGAGAGAGGGACGGTGCAGGAGAGCCCCCTGCGGCGCGGACGAGCTCGGTGATGCAGTTGAGCCAGTCCTCGTACAGGTCGTCAACCAGGCGGTAGCGCAGGAGCTCGTGCGCCATGAGGACCGCGGCCCGCGCGTCCATGGGAGCACGACATGCATGGGACAAAGAACCGGCTGGGGTCAGTGATGGAGTGGCAGTCCGGCCGTCCCACCGCACCGAGGGGTGCAGCGAGGATGCTTGCTGCTCATTCCCTGCCGGGCCGGTTGCGGCGTTGGCGGCAGGCGATGAAGAACAATGAGGTGGCCCGCCGACGAGAGCCGTCTGAGTGACGCGGGCGGTGAGGGCAGCTCTACGCTCAGCACGAGCGCGGCGAGCGTCCGCCATGGAGACGACGGAGCAACTGGACGCGGAGCGATGGAAAGGAAGTTCCGGCGCACCCCTACCTAGCGCGCCAAATGTCGGATCACGGGTTTCGGCAAAACCCTCAAGGTTCGAACACTGGGGTGCGCGCGAAGATTTCCTCCCTACCGATCCACGCCCTAACTAGCTAAGATCTCAAGAACGAACTAGGCGAACTCGCAACACAAGGGACACAAGATTTATACTGGTTCGGGCCACCGTTGTGGTGTACCCCAGTGTGGTGGTGGTGGATTGCCTCTTGGGCTGATGATGAACAGTACAAGGGGAAGAACAGCCTCCTAAGGTTGAGGTGTACTTGTGCTTGGCGAACTTGTGGGTGTGTGGATTTGACCAGCTCAGGCCCAGTTGCCTCCTACTATGGTGGCTAGTCCTATTTATAGAGGCCCTGGTCCTCTTCCCAAATATTGAGCGGGAAGGGAGCCAACAACGGCCGATTTGGAAGGGGACAACTAGTACAGCTTATCCTGACAAAAGTAGTCTTCGCCTACAAAAGGCTGTGGTGGTGACGCCGCCTTGGGCTCCATGGTGACCTCCGTCTTGCCGTCCTGTTGGTCTTGGTCTCGTTGCACCAATGTGGAAACCTTTGCTTGATGCCTCGGTACTCTGCGCCTACGCCTGTCCCTTTAGCACCAAAGAGGAAACGAGGACGCCGCGCGCGCTGGCCCCCGCCTGGCGCCCCCTTGGTCTCGATCGTCATGGGTCACGTCATGAGAACCTCGTGAGGTTTGCCTTGCCTTGATCTCTCCGCCCCTCGCGAGCCTGCCTGGCGAGGCCGCTCCTGAGGAGGTCTTGTGTCGTCCGCCTCGCGAGGGTCTTGAATTCCTTGTCGTTGAAGATGGGCCGTACAGGCCTGCTTGCACATCCACGCCGTGGGCCGCAGGCAGGCAAGTCTGGGGACACCCGTTCCCAGGACGCCGACACTTCTTTTGCTTGCTAGCAGAGGCCTCAGCAGCGGAGCAGCAGAATCTTCATTGAATTTCCTTACTGCTTCTTTGGCCATTTTGGCCAACTTGGCTTGCCGCTTGGCCCATTCATCTGGAAAGTCCTCACCACGCTTGATGCTAGTGGGATCAGCAACTTGGCTAGGTGCCAATGGAGGTCTTGGGCAAGGAGGTGACGATGACATGTACCTAGGGTAGGGTAATAGGCCTGACCAAGACACCCTTCCCAAGGACACTTCCCTAGAGTCAAGGACATACAAAGTACGACAGATACCGACTCAAGTAACCGTGGAGTGCAATCCACTCGACCAATTGTCTCACTCGGATACCCCAATTCCATTCGACCATTAAAGTCACTCAACTATACAAGAAATAACCACTCGGAGTACAGAAGACCTAAAGTCACCCAGGAGGGTAACGGTCAGGCGTTCACTCTATAGTCTTAAAGATCATTTATAACCCTTTATAGCAGGCGTTACTAGTAACGCCCTGTCTTAATGTATATTGAACTCTGTGTAACGTGGGATGGCTGGGGTCCTGGCACACTCTATATAAGCCACCTCCCCCACTAGCACAAGGGTTCACACCCCCTGTAACTTCACGCATAATCTAGTCGACCGCCTCAGGGCACCGAGATGTAGGGCTTTTACTTCCTCCGAGAAGGGCCTGGACTCGTAAATCTTGCGTGCACAACCTCATCGTAGCTAGGATCTTGCCTCTTCCTACGTACCCCCTATTCTACTGTCAGACTTAGAACCACGACAGTTGGCGCCCACCATGGGGCAGGTGTCTTAGCAACTTTCCGGTGAGGTTGCGATTTTTCTGATTCCCATCATCATGGTTTCCCTCAGTGGATTGGCAGAGGGCCGCGAGATCCATCTTGGCGCGCACGTTTTCATCGCCGACGACTCCGCCTGGCTCCAGGAGGCCCCCCTCGACGTCGAGGCGCTCCCCGTCTGTGGGGCGACGCACTTTCGCGCATGCGTCCTTCTGTGGCAGCCGTCGACTCAGTATCGATCGGCTTCCGCGGCATCTTCGCTCCCCGCTGTTTGTCATTGCAAGCGATCTGGTCGATCGCAGCTTCAGCAGTGGGTGAAGCATGTGGTGGCTCGTCAGACGGCCACCCCTCAAGTCACGGCAATCGAGCCCGACAAATCTCTCTACGGGCTATTCGACCTGTCGAGTGGCTCCGTCGAGACCCTATCCGAGTGCGACAGCAGCAACCCTGCGGTGGAAGTTCTGATGGTCGACAAGCCAGGCAGCCCGCCTGGTTTCCGTCGCGGCGACGGCGGCAGCGATCCATCGCGTGTTCACGAGCAATACCATCCCGAAGCCCTCTCTTCGCAGCAGAGGGAGGAACTACACCGCCGCAACATGGAGGCGCTCCGCACTCCCATCATCGGAGAGACCTCCGAGGCTCGGGCCTTGGAGGCTGCGCGCCTGGCCACTTTGGCTGAGCGCACTCGACTTGAGAACCTTCAACATGCACTCGATGAACGCGCTCGACGGCAGATCCCTGAGTCCAGTCGACGGCAACGACAATTGTTCCCACCTGAACCTCAGGTATACCACACTCCGATTCAAAATCTTACAGCTGCCGCCCGTATAGCAGAGTCGATTCAGCCGTCCCAATCAGTGGCTGGCATAGGCCTGATGCAGATCCAAGCACTGCTCCGGGCGGTAGGTGAGGAGAACACAACAGTTTCTCAGTCTCGCAACAGGATCCAAAGCAGATCTGTGGTGGCAGATATAGTCCAGTCGGCCCACAGCCCAAGATTGCCTCTGCGGCGTGAGGGACGTGGGCACCTCCAGGAGCAGTATCTGGGTCGGAATCATGAGCAGTATGATCATCGACTCGGCCGTGATGACTGTCGTCGAGTGCCTACGCCCCCTCCAAGGGGCGGATTATTCACGCCCCGGTAGTATGAAAAAAGGCACCCGTACAGTGATGAGCGGAGGGTCCCAGTCGACCCAAGAGAGCCAGGGTTTGATGCGAGGTCGATCCTCGTTCAAGGTCTGGTCGACAGGAACAGAGCACACAAGGAAGGACTCGACAGAAACCATCCGACTAGCAGCAGAGTTCACGTCTCCGGACCCGAGTGTTTCAGCAGAGCCATCAGAGCCGCTGAGATTCCTCCCAATTTCAGGTTGGCAACGGGAATGAGCAAGTTCACCGGTGAGTCGAAGCCTGACACTTGGCTGGAGGATTACCGAGTGGCCGTACAGAACGGTGGTGGTAATGATAAGGTAGCCATGAAGCATCTTCCCCTGATGTTAGAGGGTTCGGCCAGAGCATGGACGAATCAGTTGACTCCAGGTAGTATATTCAGTTGGGAAGAGTTGGCCCGAGTGTTTGTCAGGACATTTGAGGGCACATGCAAACGACCTACAGGGTTGGCAGAACTACAACATTGCGTACAAAAACCGAATGAATCTTTGAGGGATTACATCCAGAGGTGGACCACTTTGCATCACATAGTGGAGAATGTGTCTCAGCACCAAGCAGTTTGCGCCTTCAAGGAAGGCGTTCGGTATATGGAGCTTAACCTGAAATTCAGTCAGACAGGAGACATGACCCTGACCTGAATGATGGAAATAGCCACTCGGTACGCTAACGGCAAAGAAGAAGACCGACTCCGCAGTGGCAAGAGCAAACCAATCGGCCAGGACACCGGAGGAGGTAATTCCAATCGGAAGCAGAAGCGCAAAGCCAAGCCCGCGAGTCCTGGAGAAGCTGCAGTTGTGACCCAAGGAAAATTCAAGGGAAAGCCTAAGGGGCCCTGGATCCCCAAGAAGGTAAAAGATCAAGCAGGAAATGATGTGTTGGATTTGCCATGTCACATTCACACCAAGAAAGATGAAGAGGGAAATCTGATTTATCCCAAGCATACCACTCGACAATGTCGACTCCTTATCCAGCTGTTCCGAGAGAAACAACCCAGTGAGAAGGAGAAGGAATCTGATCAGGATGAGGACAAGGAAGAGGATGATGGTTACCCCAATGTCAATGCCACTTTAGTGATTTTTGCTGACGTTGAGAGCAAAAGTCGACTGAAGGTCATCAACGGAGAAGTAAACATGGTTGCTCCGGCAACAACAACATATTTGAAGTGGTCAAAGACTCCTATCACATTCGACTAGTCTGACCATCCCGCGCACGTTGCAACCCCAGGGCGGCAAGCGTTGGTGGTCGACCTGGTCGTGGGGGGCACTCGACTGACCAAAGTTCTGATGGATGCTGGCAGTGGTTTGAACATTTTATATGCTGAGACTCTCAGAGAGATGTGCATTCCAACGTCCAAGCTCAGTAAAAGCAATATGCGATTCCATGGTGTCATCCCTGGGAAGAAAGCCGATTCACTCGGCCAGATCACTCTTGACGTGGTTTTCGGTGATTCGAAGAATTACCGCAAAGAAAAGTTGACATTTGAAGTTGTGGATTTTCACAGTGCTTATCATGCCATTCTGGGTAGACCTGCATATGCCCGTTTCATGGCTCGGCCATGCTATGTGTACCTCAAGCTAAAGATGCCTGGTCCCAAGGGCGTGATCACAATCACTGGTAATCGAAAGAGAGCAGAAGAGTGCCTCCAGAAGGGCTCAAAGATTGCTAATGAGCAGATGGCGGCAGTGGAAATGCAAGAGTATCAGAAGAATGCAGATCCGAGTGATTTGTTGCATGCCAAGAAGCCTGCTTCAGAGTCTGCATTTCAGTCGTCTGGTGAAACCAAGCAAGTTCACATTCACCCGACCGATCCCAATGCTAATGTGACTCACATTTCAACATCAGTCGGCAGCAAATAGGAAGAAGCGCTCATCCAGTTCCTCCGTGAGAACTGGGACATCTTTGCATGGAAGCCTTCTGACATGCCAGGTGTACCCAGGGAACTGGATGAGCACCGTTTGCGAGTTGACCGGAAAGTAAAAACTGTCAAAGAGCATCTCCGACGGTCCGCCATGGAGAAGAGAAAGGCAATTGGTGAACAGGTGGCTCGATTTCTAGCAGCTGAGTTCATCCGCGAGATATACCACTCCGAGTGGCTCGCCAATGTTGTCATGGTCCCCAAGAAGGACGATTCGCTTCGTATGTGCATTGACTCCAAACATATCAATCGGGCCTGCCCGAAAGATCATTTTCCTCTGCCCCACATCGACCAAATTGTCGACTCGGCTGCGGGATGTGAGCGTTTGTCCTTTTTGGATTCTTATTCCGGGTATCATCAGATCCGACTGTATGAACCCGATGAAATAAAAATAGCCTTCATCACCCCATTCGGGTGCTTTTGTTATGTTACCATGCCCTTTGGTCTCAAGAATGATGGTGCCACATTCCTGCGCATGATTCAGAAGTGCTTGCTCACTCAAATCAGTCGGAATGTGGAAGCATACATGGATGATATCGTGGTTAAGTCGCGTAATGGTTCCGACCTGCTGACTGACCTTGCTGAAACCTTTGCAAACATGAGGAGATATGATATCAAGCTTAATCCGTCGAAGTGTACATTCAGGGTTCCAGGTGGAAAGTTACTCGGTTTCCTCATTTCCGAATGACGGATCGATGTAAACCCAGAGAAAGTTGGTGCAATCCTCTGAATGAAACGCCCTATGCGTGTGCACGACGTTCAGAAGCTTACTAGTTGTTTGGTCGCTTTGAGTCAGTTCATTTCTCATCTTCGTGAAAAGGCACCACCTCTTTACTGATTGATGAAGAAATCTGACAAGTTTGAGTGGACTCCTGAAGCTGACGCGGCGTTTGCAGAGCTCAAAGCCCTGCTTTCCACCCAGCCGGTGCTTGCTGCCCCAATCAGCAAAGAGCCTTTACTGCTTTATATTGCAGCCACTGGACAAGTTGCTAGCACAGTACTCACGGTGGAGTGGGAAGAAGAAGGTAAAGCCTACAAGGTAAGTGTACTATATTTCTGAAGTCTTGACTCCATCCAAGCAAAGATATCCGCATTATTAGAAGCTTGTTTATGGAATTTACTTGACCACGAAGAAGGTTGCACATTACTTCTCAGATCATTCGATGACAGCCGTCAGCGATGCTCCATTGTCAGAAATACTGAACAACAGAGATGCAAGTGGTCGAGTGGCAAAGTGGGCGATTGAACTCCTTCCGTTGGATATCAAGTTTGAGGCAAAGAACGCAATCAAGTCCCAAGCAATAGCAGATTTCCTCGTTGAGTGGATTGAGCAGCAACAATCGACCCAGATTCACTCGGAACATTGGACTATGTTCTTTGATGGATCCAAGATGCTGAATGGTTCTGGTGCTGGGGTAGTCCTGGTATCCCCACAAGGCGATAAACTCAGTTACGTTCTCCAGATTCACTTCGATTCCTCCAACAATGAAGCTGAATATGAGGCACTTCTGTATGGGTTGCATATGGCCATTTCACTCGGCGTCCGTCGCCTAATGGTTTACGACGACTCAGATTTAGTGGTCAATCAAGTGATGAAGGAGACATCAGGAGCCCAGCTATGACTGGCTATTGCAATGCTGTGAGAAAGTTAGAAAAGAAGTTTGAAGGGTTAGAGCTTCACCATATACCCCGACTGAAGAATGAAGCAGCTGATGACCTGGCAAAGATAGGTTCCAAGCGAGAGCCCATTCCCAGCACACACCATCAGTTCAAGAGGATCCTTTCACAGAAGAGCCCCCGCAACCAAAAAGTTCTACCGATCCGACTGAAGTCGAGATCCCAGCCGTGGTCGACTTGATCATGGAGGTTTTGGTCATCATCCCCGATTGGACGGTGCCATATATTGCATATCTTCTTAGGAAAGAACTTCCAGAAGATGAAGATGAGGCTCGTTAGATTGTTCGTCGATCCAAAGCCTTCACCATGACAGGTGGACAACTTTATAGAGAAAGTGTGACTAGAGTCGCTCAGCGATGCATCACGCCAGAGGAAGGTCGAATGATCCTCAACGATATCCACTCGGGGACCTGTGGTCACCATGCGTCCTCTTAGACCATCATGGCCAAAGCATACCGAGTAGGATTCTATTGGCCACGAGCAAATGAGATGGCAAAAGATATAGTCGACAAGTGCGAAGGTTGTGAGTTCTACTCCAACATGTCCCACAAGCCTGCGTCAGCCCTGAAGACCATTCCACTCGTCTGGCCGTTTGCTATTTGGGGATTGGATATGGTTGGACCCCTGAGAACCAGCAGAAGTGGTTTCACTCATTTGCTTGTGGCAGTCGACAAGTTCACTAAATGGATCGAAGCCAAGCCTATCAAGAATCTCGATTCAAGCACTGCCATCAGTTTCATCAGAGAGATGACGTTCATATATGGATTCCCTCACAGTATTATTACAGATAACGGCTCCAACTTCGATTCTGATGAGTTCAGAGCATTCTGCGCCTCCCAAGGAACTCGGGTGGACTATGCGTCGGTCGCGCATCCGCAGTCGAATGGGCAGGCAAAGAGAGCAAATGGTTTGATCCTCCAAGGGCTGAAACCCCGGTTGATGCGTGACCTCAAGCATGCAGCAGGCGCTTGGGTAGATGAGTTACCATCAGTCCTTTGGGGATTGAGAACAACACCAAATCGGTCGACTGGCCAGACTCCTTTCTTCATGGTCTATGGGGCAGAAGCCGTGCTGCCGAGTGATCTGCTTCACAACGCGCCCCGAGTAGAACTTTTCTCAGAAGATGAAGCAGAACAAGCTCAGCAAGATGCTGTTGACCTTCTGGAAGAAGAAAGAGAGATGGCCTTGATCCGGTCGACCATTTATTAGCAAGACCTCCCTCGATTCCATGCCAGAAATGTGAGAGGTCGAGCATTTCAGGAGGGAGACCTGTGCTCCGAGTAGATCAGCAACGGCCTCACAAGCTTGCTCGTGCTTGGGAAGGTCCCTTCATCATCACCCAAGTGCTCCACAATGGAACACAAGAAAGATGAGCCACGCGCTTGGAATGCGGAGCTGCTCCACCATTTTTATACTTAAGCATTCAGACCGATGAAATGTAATAAGAAGTACCTTTCAGTTTGTTTATCAAAGACGCAGTTTTACAGTCTCCTAAATGATTGTTGTTACATACGCATGTATTCAAAAAAACCCCAGCGGGTGGCTTAGCTGCGAACCCGATTCGCCTAAGTATAAAAAAAAATCCTACCGAGTGAAGAGCCTCCCTCTCACTCGGGGGGCTTAGCTGCAGTTCCGTACTCACCTAAGCTTTAAAAATCCTACCGAGTGAAGAGCAACCCTCTCACTCGGAGGCTTAGCTGCAGTTCCATACTCGCCTAAGTTTTAAAAATCCTACCGAGTGAAGAGCAACCCTCTCACTCGAAGGCTTAGCTGCAGTTCCATACTCGCCTAAGTTTTAAAAAATCCTACCGAGTGAAGAGCAACCCTCTCACTCGGGGGCTTAGCTGTTGTTCCGTACTCGCCTAAGCTTTAAAAATCCTACCGAGTGAAGAGCAACCCTCTCACTCGGAGGCTTAGCTGCAGTTCCGTACTCGCCTAAGTTTTAAAAATCCTACCGAGGGAAGAGCAACCCTCTCACTCGGAGGCTTAGCTGCAGTTTCGTACTCGCCTAAGTTTTAAAAAATCCTACCGAGTGAAGAGCAACCCTCTCACTCGGGGGCTTAGCTGCAATTCTGTACTCGCCTAAGTTTTAAAAAATCCTACGAAGTGAAGAGCAACCCTCTCACTCGGAGGCTTAGCTGCAGTTCCGTACTCGCCTAAGTTTTAAAAAATCCTACCCAGTGAAGAGCAACCGTCTCACTCGGAAGAGCAACCCTCTCACTCGGGGGCTTAGCTACAGTTTCGTACTCGCCTAAGTTTTAAAAATCCTACCGAGTGAAGAGCAACCCTCTCACTCAGAGGCTTAGCTGCAGTTCCGTACTCACCTAAGTTTTAAAAAATCCTAACGAGTGAAGAAAAACCCTCTCACTCGGGGGCTTAGCTGCAGTTCCATACTCGCCTAAGTTTTTAAAATCCTACCGAGTGAAGAGCAACCCTCTCACTCGGAGGCATAGCTGCAGTTCCGTACTCGCCTAAGCTTTAAAAATCCTACCGAGTGAAGAGCAACCCTCTCACTCGGAGGCTTAGCTGCAGTTCCGAACTCGCCTAAGTTTTAAAAATCCTACCGAGTGAAGAGCAACCCTCTCACTCGAAGGCTTAGCTGCAGTTCCGTATTCGCCTAAGTTTTAAAAAATCCTACTAAGTGAAGAGCAACCCTCTCACTCGGGGGCTTAGTTGTTGTTCCGTACTCGCCTAAGCTTTAAAAATCCTACCGAGTGAAGAGAAACCCTCTCACTCGGAGGCTTTGCTGCAGTTCCGTACACGCCTAAGTTTTAAAAATCCTACCGAGGGAAGAGCAACCCTCTCACTCGGAGGCTTAGCTGCAGTTCCGTACTCGCCTAAGTTTTAAAAAATCCTACCGAGTGAAGAGCAACCCTCTCACTCGGGGGCTTAGCTGCAGTTCTGTACTCGCCTAAGTTTTAAAAAATCCTACCAAGTGAAGAGCAACCCTCTCACAAGGAGGCTTAGCTGCAGTTCCGTACTCGCCTAAGTTTTAGAAAATCCTACCCAGTGAAGAGCAACCCTCTCACTCGGGGGCTTAGCTGCAGTTCCGTACTCAGCTAAGTTTTAAAAATCCTACCGAGTGAAGAGCAACCCTCTCACTCAGAGGCTTAGCTGCAGTTCCGTACTCACCTAAGTTTTCAAAAATCCTAACGTGTGAAAAGCAACCCTCTTACTCGGGGGCTTAGCTGCAGTTCCGTAGTCGCCTATGTTTTAAAAATCCTACCGAGTGAAGAGCAACCCTCTCACTCGGAGGCATAGCTGCAGTTCCGTACTCGCCTAAGCTTTAAAAATCCTACCGAGTGAAGAGCAACCCTCTCACTCGGAGGCTTAGCTGCAGTTCCGTACTCGCCTAAGTTTTAAAAAATCCTACCGAGTGAAGAGCAACCCTCTCACTCGGGGGCTTAGCTGTTGTTCCGTACTCGCCTAAGCTTTAAAAATCCTACCGGGTGAAGGGCAACCCTCTCACTCGGAGGCTTAGCTGCAGTTCCGTACTCGCCTAAGTTTTAAAAATCCTACCGAGGGAAGAGCAACCCTCTCACTCGGAGGCTTAGCTGCAGTTTCGTACTCGCCTAAGTTTTGGAAAATCCTACCGAGTGAAGAGCAACCCTCTCACTCGGGGGCTTAGCTGCAATTCTGTACTCGCCTAAGTTTTAAAAAATCCTACGAAGTGAAGAGCAACCCTCTCACTCGGAGGCTTAGCTGCAGTTCCGTACTCGCCTAAGTTTTAAAAAATCCTACCCAGTGAAGAGCAACCCTCTCACTCGGGGGCTTAGCTACAGTTTCGTACTCGCCTAAGTTTTAAAAATCCTACCGAGTGAAGAGCAACCCTCTCACTCAGAGGCTTAGCTGCAGTTCCGTACTCACCTAAGTTTTAAAAAATCCTAACGAGTGAAGAAAAACCCTCTCACTCGGGGGCTTAGCTGCAGTTCCATACTCGCCTAAGTTTTTAAAATCCTACCGAGTGAAGAGCAACCCTCTCACTCGGAGGCATAGCTGCAGTTCCGTACTCGCCTAAGCTTTAAAAATCCTACCGAGTGAAGAGCAACCCTCTCACTCGGAGGCTTAGCTGCAGTTCCGAACTCGCCTAAGTTTTAAAAATCCTACCGAGTGAAGAGCAACCCTCTCACTCGAAGGCTTAGCTGCAGTTCCGTACTCGCCTAAGTTTTAAAAAATCCTACTGAGTGAAGAGCAACCCTCTCACTCGGGGGCTTAGTTGTTGTTCCGTACTCGCCTAAGCTTTAAAAATCCTACCGAGTGAAGAGCAACCCTCTCACTCGGAGGCTTTGCTGCAGTTCCGTACTCGCCTAAGTTTTAAAAATCCTACCGAGGGAAGAGCAACCCTCTCACTCGGAGGCTTAGCTGCAGTTCCGAACTCGCCTAAGTTTTAAAAAATCCTACCGAGTGAAGAGCAACCCTCTCACTCGGAGGCTTAGCTGCAGTTCTGTACTCGCCTAAGTTTTAAAAAATCCTACCAAGTGAAGAGCAACCCTCCCACTCGGAGGCTTAGCTGCAGTTCCGTACTCGCCTAAGTTTTAAAAAATCCTACCCAGTGAAGAGCAACCCTCTCACTCGGGGGCTTAGCTGCAGTTCCGTACTCAGCTAAGTTTTAAAAATCCTACCGAGTGAAGAGCAACCCTCTCACTCAGAGGCTTAGCTGCAGTTCCGTACTCACCTAAGTTTTCAAAAATCCTAACGTGTGAAAAGCAACCCTCTTACTCGGGGGCTTAGCTGCAGTTACGTAGTCGCCTATGTTTTAAAAATCCTACCGAGTGAAGAGCAACCCTCTCACTCAGAGGCATAGCTGCAGTTCCGTACTCGCCTAAGCTTTAAAAATCCTACCGAGTGAAGAGCAACCCTCTCACTCGGAGGCTTAGCTGCAGTTCTGAACTCGCCTAAGTTTTAAAAATCCTACCGAGTGAAGAGCAACCCTCTCACTCGGGGGCTTAGCTGTTGTTCCGTACTCGCCTAAGCTTTAAAAATCCTACCGAGTGAAGAGCAACCCTCTCACTCGGAGGCTTACCTGCAGTTCCGTACTCGCCTAAATTTTAAAAATCCTACCGAGGGAAGAGCAACCCTCTCACTCGGAGGCTTAGCAGCAGTTCCGTACTCGCCAAAGTTTTAAAAAATCCTACCGAGTGAAGAGCAACCCTCTCACTCGGGGGCTTAGCTGCAGTTCTGTACTCGCCTATGTTTTTAAAAATCCTACCAAGTGAAGAGCAACCCTCTCACTCGGAGGCTTAGCTGCAGTTCCGTACTCGCCTAAGTTTAAAAAAATCCTACCCAGTGAAGAGCAACCCCCTCACTCGGGGGCTTAGCTGCAGTTCCGTACTCGCCTAAGTTTTAAAAATCCTACAGAGTGAAGAGCAACCCTCTCACTCAGAGACTTAGCTGCAGTTCCGTACTCACCTAAGTTTTAAAAAATCCTAACGTGTGAAGAGCAACCCTCTCACTCGGGGGCTTAGCTGCAGTTCCGTACTCGCCTAAGTTTTAAAAATCCTACCGAGTGAAGAGCAACCCTCTCACTCGGAGGCATAGCTGTTATTCCGTACTCGCCTAAGCTTTAAAAATCCTACCGAGTGAAGAGCAACCCTCTCACTCGGAGGCTTAGCTGCAGTTCCGAACTCGCCTAGTTTTTAAAAATTCTACCAAGTGAAGAGCAACCCTCTCACTCGAAGGCTTAGCTGCAGTTCCGTACTCGCCTAAGTTTTAAAAAATCCTACCGAGTGAAGAGCAACCCTCTCACTCGGGGGCTTAGCTGTTGTTCCGTACTCGCCTAAGCTTTAAAAATCCTACCGAGTGAAGAGCAACCCTCTCACTCGGAGGCTTAGCTGCAGTTCCGTACTCGCCTAAGTTTTAAAAATCCTACCGAGGGAAGAGCAACCCTCTCACTCGGAGGCTTAGCTGCAGTTCCGTACTCGCCTAAGTTTTTAAAAAATCTTACCGAGGGAAGAGCAACCCTCTCACTCGGAGGCTTAGCTGCAGTTCCGTTCTCGCCTAAGTTTTAAAAAATCCTACCGAGTGAAGAGCAACCCTCTCACTCGGGGGCTTAGCTGCAGTTCTGTACTCGCCTAAGTTTTAAAAAATCCTACCAAGTGAAGAGAAACCCTCTCACTCGGAGGCTTAGCTGCAGTTCCGTACTCGCCTAAGTTTTAAAAAATCCTACCCAGTGAAGAGCAACCCTCTCACTCGGGGGCTTAGCTGCAGTTCCGTACTCACCTAAGTTTTAAAAATCCTACCGAGTGAAGAGCAACCCACTCACTCAGAGGCTTAGCTCCAGTTCCGTACTCACCTAAGTTTTCAAAAATCCTAACGTGTGAAGGCAACCCTCTTACTCGGGGGCTTAGCTGCAGTTCCGTAGTCGCCTAAGTTTTAAAAATCCTACCGAGTGAAGAGCAACCCTCTCACTCGGAGGCATAGCTGCAGTTCCGTACTCGCCTAAGCTTTAAAAATCCTACCGAGTGAAGAACAACCCTCTCACTCGGAGGCTTAGCTGCAGTTCTGAACTCGCCTAAGTTTTAAAAATCCTACCGAGTGACGAGCAACCCTCTCACTCAAAGGCTTAGCTGCAGTTCCGTACTTGCCTAAGTTTTAAAAAATCCTACCGAGTGAAGAGCAACCCTCTCACTCGGGGGCTTAGCTGTTGTTCCGTACTCGCCTAAGCTTTAAAAATCCTACCGAGTGAAGAGCAACCCTCTCACTCGGAGGCTTAGCTGCAGTTCCGTACTCGCCTAAATTTTAAAAATCCTATCGAGGGAAGAGCAACCCTCTCACTCGGAGGCTTAGCTGCAGTTCCGTACTCGCCTAAGTTTTAAAAAATCCTACCGAGTGAAGTGCAACCCTCTCACTCGGGGGCTTAGCTGCAGTTCTGTACTCGCCTATGTTTTAAAAAATCCTACCAAGTGAAGAGCAACCCTCTCACTCGGAGGCTTAGCTGCAGTTCCGTACTCGCCTAAGTTTAAAAAAATCCTACCCAGTGAAGAGCAACCCTCTCACTCGGGGGCTTAGCTGCAATTCTGTACTCGCCTAAGTTTTAAAAAATCCTACGAAGTGAAGAGCAACCCTCTCACTCGGAGGCTTAGCTGCAGTTCCGTACTCGCCTAAGTTTTAAAAAATCCTACCCAGTGAAGAGCAACCCTCTCACTCGGGGGCTTAGCTACAGTTTCGTACTCGCCTAAGTTTTAAAAATCCTACCGAGTGAAGAGCAACCCTCTCACTCAGAGGCTTAGCTGCAGTTCCGTACTCACCTAAGTTTTAAAAAATCCTAACGAGTGAAGAAAAACCCTCTCACTCGGGGGGTTAGCTGCAGTTCCATACTCGCCTAAGTTTTTAAAATCCTACCGAGTGAAGAGCAACCCTCTCACTCGGAGGCATAGCTGCAGTTCCGTACTCGCCTAAGCTTTAAAAATCCTACCGAGTGAAGAGCAACCCTCTCACTCGGAGGCTTAGCTGCAGTTCCGAACTCGCCTAAGTTTTAAAAATCCTACCGAGTGAAGAGCAACCCTCTCACTCGAAGGCTTACCTGCAGTTCCGTACTCGCCTAAGTTTTAAAAAATCCTACTGAGTGAAGAGCAACCCTCTCACTCGGGGGCTTAGTTGTTGTTCCGTACTCGCCTAAGCTTTAAAAATCCTACCGAGTGAAGAGCAACCCTCTCACTCGGAGGCTTTGCTGCAGTTCCGTACTCGCCTAAGTTTTAAAAATCCTACCGAGGGAAGAGCAACCCTCTCACTCGGAGGCTTAGCTGCAGTTCCGTAGTCGCCTATGTTTTAAAAATCCTACCGAGTGAAGAGCAACCCTCTCACTCGGAGGCATAGCTGCAGTTCCGTACTCGCCTAAGCTTTAAAAAACCTACCGAGTGAAGAGCAACCCTCTCACTCGGAGGCTTAGCTGCAGTTCTGAACTCGCCTAAGTTTTAAAAATCCTACCGAGTGAAGAGCAACCCGCTCACTCGGGGGCTTAGCTGTTGTTCCGTACTCGCCTAAGCTTTAAAAATCCTACCGAGTGAAGAGCAACCCTCTCACTCGGAGGCTTAGCTGCAGTTCCGTACTCGCCTAAATTTTAAAAATCCTACCGAGGGAAGAGCAACCCTCTCACTCGGAGGCTTAGCTGCAGTTCCGTACTCGCCTAAGTTTTAAAAAATCCTACCGAGTGAAGAGCAACCCTCTCACTCGGGGGCTTAGCTGCAGTTCCGTACTCGCCTATGTTTTTAAAAATCCTACCAAGTGAAGAGCAACCCTCTCACTCGGAGGCTTAGCTGCAGTTCCGTACTCGCCTAAGTTTAAAAAAATCCTACCCAGTGAAGAGCAACCCCCTCACTCGGCGGCTTAGCTGCAGTTCCGTACTCGCCTAAGTTTTAAAAATCCTACAGAGTTAAGAGCAACCCTCTCACTCAGAGACTTAGCTGCAGTTCCGTACTCACCTAAGTTTTAAAAAATCCTAACGTGTGAAGAGCAACCCTCACACTCGGGGGCTTAGCTGCAGTGCCGTACTCGCCTAAGTTTTAAAAATCCTACCGAGTGAAGAGCAACCCTCTCACTCGGAGGCATAGCTGCAGTTCCATACTCGCCTAAGCTTTAAAAATCCTACCGAGTGAAGAGCAACCCTCTCACTCGGAGGCTTAGCTGCAGTTCCGAACTCGCCTAGTTTTTAAAAATTCTACCAAGTGAAGAGCAACCCTCTCACTCGAAGGCTTAGCTGCAGTTCCGTACTCGCCTAAGTTTTAAAAAATCCTACCAAGTGAAGAGCAACCCTCTCACTCGGGGGCTTAGCTGTTATTCCGTACTCGCCTAAGCTTTAAAAATCCTACCGAGTGAAGAGCAACCCTCTCACTCGGGGGCTTAGCTGCAGTTCCGTAGTCGCCTATGTTTTAAAAATCCTACCGAGTGAAGAGCAACCCTCTCACTCGGGGGCTTAGCTGTTATTCCGTACTCGCCTAAGCTTTAAAAATCCTACCGAGTGAAGAGCAACCCTCTCACTCGGAGGCTTAGCTGCAGTTCCGTACTCGCCTAAGTTTTAAAAATCCTACCGAGGGAAGAGAAACCCTCTCACTCGGAGGCTTAGCTGCAGTTCCGTACTCGCCTAAGTTTTAAAAAATCTTACCGAGGGAAGAGCAACCCTCTCACTCGGAGGCTTAGCTGCAGTTCCGTACTCGCCTAAGTTTTAAAAAATCCTACCGAGTGAAGAGCAACCCTCTCACTCGGGGGCTTAGCTGCAGTTCTGTACTCGCCTAAGTTTTAAAAAATCCTACCAAGTGAAGAGCAACCCTCTCACTCGGAGGCTTAGCTGCAGTTCCGTACTCGCCTAAGTTTTAAAAAATCCTACCCAGTGAAGAGCAACCCTCTCACTCGGGGGCTTAGCTGCAGTTCCGTACTCACCTAAGTTTTAAAAATCCTACCGAGTGAAGAGCAACCCTCTCACTCAGAGGCTTAGCTGCAGTTCTGTACTCGCCTATGTTTTTAAAAATCCTACCAAGTGAAGAGCAACCCTCTCACTCGGAGGCTTAGCTGCAGTTCCGTACTCGCCTAAGTTTTAAAAAAATCCTACCCAGTGAAGAGCAACCCTCTCACTCGGGGGCTTAGCTGCAGTTCCGTACTCGCCTAAATTTTAAAAATCCTACCGAGGGAAGAGCAACCCTCTCACTCGGAGGCTTAGCTGCAGTTCCGTACTCGCCTAAGTTTTAAAAAATCCTACCGAGTGAAGAGCAACCCTCTCACTCGGGGGCTTAGCTGCAGTTCTGTACTCGCCTATGTTTTTAAAAATCCTACCAAGTGAAGAGCAACCCTCTCACTCGGAGACTTAGCTGCAGTTCCGTACTCACCTAAGTTTTAAAAAATCCTAACGTGTGAAGAGCAACCCTCTCACTCGGGGGCTTAGCTGCAGTGCCGTACTCGCCTAAGTTTTAAAAATCCTACCGAGTGAAGAGCAACCCTCTCACTCGGAGGCATAGCTGCAGTTCCATACTCGCCTAAGCTATGAAAATCCTACCGAGTGAAGAGCAACCCTCTCACTCGGAGGCTTAGCTGCAGTTCCGAACTCGCCTAGTTTTTAAAAATTCTACCAAGTGAAGAGCAACCCTCTCACTCGAAGGCTTAGCTGCAGTTCCGTACTCGCCTATGTTTTAAAAAATCCTACCAAGTGAAGAGCAACCCTCTCACTCGGGGGCTTAGCTGTTATTCCGTACTCGCCTAAGCTTTAAAAATCCTACCGAGTGAAGAGCAACCCTCTCACTCGGAGGCTTAGCTGCAGTTCCGTACTCGCCTAAGTTTTAAAAATCCTACCGAGGGAAGAGCAACCCTCTCACTCGGAGGCTTAGCTGCAGTTCCGTACTCGCCTAAGTTTTCAAAAATCTTAACATGTGAAGAGCAACCCTCTTACTCGGGGGCTTAGCTGCAGTTCCGTAGTCGCCTATGTTTTAAAAATCCTACCGAGTGAAGAGCAACCCTCTCACTCGGAGGCATAGCTGCAGTTCCGTACTCGCCTAAGTTTTAAAAAATCCTACCGAGTGAAGAGCAACCCTCTCACTCGGAGGCTTAGCTGCAGTTCTGAACTCGCCTAAGTTTTAAAAATCCTACCGAGTGAAGAGCAACCCTCTCACTCAGGGGTTTAGCTGCAGTTCCGTAGTCGCCTAAGCTTTAAAAATCCTACCGAGTGAAGAGCAACCCTCTCACTCGGAGGCTTAGCTGCAGTTCCGTACTCGCCTAAATTTTAAAAATCCTACCGAGGGAAGAGCAACCCTCTCACTCGGAGGCTTAGCTGCAGTTCCGTACTCGCCTAAGTTTTAAAAAATCCTACCGAGTGAAGTGCAACCCTCTCACTCGGGGGCTTAGCTGCAGTTCTGTACTCGCCTATGTTTTAAAAAATCCTACCAAGTGAAGAGCAACCCTCTCACTCGGAGGCTTAGCTGCAGTTCCGTACTCGCCTAAGTTCAAAAAAATCCTACCCAGTGAAGAGCAACCCTCTCACTCGGGGGCTTAGCTGCAGTTCCGTACTCGCCTAAGTTTTAAAAATCCTACAGAGTGAAGAGCAACCCTCTCACTCAGAGGCTTAGCTGCAGTTCCGTACTCACCTAAGTTTTAAAAAATCTTAACATGTGAAGAGCAACCCTCTCACTCGGGGGCTTAGCTGCAGTTCCGTACTCGCCTAAGTTTTAAAAAATCCTACCCAGTGAAGAGCAACCCTCTCACTCGGGGGCTTAGCTGCAGTTCCGTACTCACCTAAGTTTTAAAAATCCTACCGGGTGAAGAGCAACCCTCTCACTCAGAGTCTTAGCTGCAGTTCCGTACTCACCTAAGTTTTCAAAAATCCTAACATGTGAAGAGCAACCCTCTTACTCGGGGGCTTAGCTGCAGTTCCGTAGTCGCCTATGTTTTAAAAATCCTACCGAGTGAAGAGCAACCCTCTCACTCGGAGGCATAGCTGCAGTTCCGTATTCACCTAAGCTTTAAAAATCCTACCGAGTGAAGAGCAACCCTCTCACTCGGAGGCTTAGCTGCAGTTCTGAACTCGCCTAAGTTTTAAAAATCCTACCGAGTGAAGAGCAACCCTCTCACTCGGGGCTTAGCTGTTGTTCCGTACTCGCCTAAGCTTTAAAAATCCTACCGAGTGAAGAGCAACCCTCTCACTCGGAGGCTTAGCTGCAGTTCCGTACTCGCCTAAATTTTAAAAATCCTACCGAGGGAAGAGCAACCCTCTCACTCGGAGGCTTAGCTGCAGTTCCGTACTCGCCTAAGTTTTAAAAAATACTACCGAGTGAAGAGCAACCCTCTCACTCGGGGGCTTAGCTGCCAGTTCTGTACTCGCCTATGTTTTCAAAAATCCTACCAAGTGAAGAGCAACCCTCTCACTCGGAGGCTTAGCTGCAGTTCCGTACTCGCCTAAGTTTAAAAAAATCCTACCCAGTGAAGAGCAACCCCCTCACTCGGGGGCTTAGCTGCAGTTCCGTACTCACCTAAGTTTTAAAAATCCTACCGAGTGAAGAGCAACCATCTCACTCAGAGGCTTAGCTGCAGTTCCATACTCACCTAAGTTTTAAAAAATCCTAACGTGTGAAGAGCAACCCTCTCACTCGGGGGCTTAGCTGCAGTTCCGTACTCGCCTAAGTTTTAAAAATCCTACCGAGTGAAGAGCAACCCTCTCACTCGGAGGCATAGCTGCAGTTCCATACTCGCCTAAGCTTTAAAAATCCTACCGAGTGAAGAGCAACCCTCTCACTCGGAGGCTTAGCTGCAGTTCTGAACTCGCCTAGTTTTTAAAAATTCTACCAAGTGAAGAGCAACCCTCTCACTCGAAGCTTAGCTGCAGTTCCGTACTCGCCTAAGTTTTAAAAAATCCTACCGAGTGAAGAGCAACCCTCTCACTCGGGGGCTTAGCTGTTGTTCCGTACTCGCCTAAGCTTTAAAAAATCCTACCGAGTGAAGAGCAACCCTCTCACTCGGAGGCTTAGCTGCAGTTCCGTACTCGCCTAAGTTTAAAAATCCTACCGAGGGAAGAGCAACCCTCTCACTCGGAGGCTTAGCTGCAGTTCCGTACTCGCCTAAGTTTTAAAAAATCATACCGAGGGAAGAGCAACCCTCTCACTCGGAGGCTTAGCTGCAGTTCCGTACTCGCCTAAGTTTTAAAAAATCCTACCGAGTGAAGAGCAACCCTCTCACTCGGGGGCTTAGCTGCAGTTCTGTACTCGCCTAAGTTTTAAAAAATCCTACCAAGTGAAGAGCAACCATCTCACTCGGAGGCTTAGCTGCAGTTCCGTACTCGCCTAAGTTTTAAAAATTCCTACCCAGTGAAGAGCAACCCTCTCACTCGGGGGCTTAGCTGTAGTTCCGTACTCACCTAAGTTTTAAAAATCCTACCGAGTGAAGAGCAACCCTCTCACTCAGAGGCTTAGCTGCAGTTCCGTACTCACCTAAGTTTTCAAAAATCCTAACGTGTGAAGAGCAACCCTCTTACTCGGGGGCTTAGCTGCAGTTCCGTAGTCGCCTAAGTTTTAAAAATCCTACCGAGTGAAGAGCAACCCTCTCACTCGGAGGCATAGCTGCAGTTCCGTACTCGCCTAAGTTTTAAAAAATCCTACCGAGTGAAGAGCAACCCTCTCACTCGGGGGCTTAGCTGCAGTTCTGTACTCGCCTAAGTTTTAAAAAATCCTACCAAGTCAAGAGCAACCCTCTCACTCGGAGGCTTAGCTGCAGTTCCGTACTCGCCTAAGTTTTAAAAAATCCTACCCAGTGAAGAGCAACCCTCTCACTCGGGGGCTTAGCTGCAGTTCCGTACTCACCTAAGTTTTAAAAATCCTACCGAGTGAAGAGCAACCCTCTCACTCAGAGGCTTAGCTGCAGTTCCGTACTGACCTAAGTTTTCAAAAATCCTAACGTGTGAAGAGCAACCCTCTTACTCGGGGGCTAAGCTGCAGTTCCGTAGTCGCCTAAGTTTTAAAAATCCTACCGAGTGAAGAGCAACCCTCTCACTCGGAGGCATAGCTGCAGTTCCGTACTCGCCTAAGCTTTAAAAATCCTACCGAGTGAAGAACAACCCTCGCACTCGGAGGCTTAGCTGCAGTTCTGAACTCGCCTAAGTTTTAAAAATCCTACCGAGTGACGAGCAACCCTCTCACTCGAAGGCTTAGCTGCAGTTCCGTACTTGCCTAAGTTTTAAAAAATCCTACCGAGTGAAGAGCAACCCTCTCACTCTGGGGCTTAGTTGTTGTTCCGTACTCGCCTAAGCTTTAAAAATCCTACCGAGTGAAGAGCAACCCTCTCACTCGGAGGCTTAGCTGCAGTTCCGTACTCGCCTAAATTTTAAAAATCCTATCGAGGGAAGAGCAACCCTCTCACTCGGAGGCTTAGCTGCAGTTCCGTACTCGCCTAAGTTTTAAAAAATCCTACCGAGTGAAATGCAACCCTCTCACTCGGGGGCTTAGCTGCAGTTACGTACTCGCCTATGTTTTAAAAAATCCTACCAAGTGAAGAGCAACCCTCTCACTCGGAGGCTTAGCTGCAGTTCCGTACTCGCCTAAGTTTAAAAAAATCCTACCCAGTGAAGAGCAACCCTCTCACTCGGGGGCTTAGCTGCAGTTCCGTACTCGCCTAAGTTTTAAAAATCCTACAGAGTGAAGAGCAACCCTCTCACTCAGAGGCTTAGCTGCAGTTCCATACTCACCGAAGTTTTAAAAAATCCTAACGTGTGAAGAGCAACCCTCTCACTCGGGGGCTTAGCTGCAGTTCCGTACTCGCCTAAGTTTTAAAAAATCCTACCCAGTGAAGAGCAACCCTCTCACTCGGGGGCTTAGCTGCAGTTCCGTACTCACCTAAGTTTTAAAAATCCTACCGAGTGAAGAGCAACCCTCTCACTCAGAGGCTTAGCTGCAGTTCCGTACTCACCTAAGTTTTCAAAAATCCTAACATGTGAAGAGCAACCCTCTTACTCGGGGGCTTAGCTGCAGTTCCGTAGTCGCCTATGTTTTAAAAATCCTACCGAGTGAAGAGCAACCCTCTCACTCGGAGGCATAGCTGCAGTTCCGTACTCGCCTAAGCTTTAAAAATCCTACCGAGTGAAGAGCAACCCTCTCACTCGGAGGCTTAGCTGCAGTTCTGAACTCGCCTAAGTTTTAAAAATCCTACCGAGTGAAGAGCAACCCTCTCACTCGGGGGCTTAGCTGCAGTTCCGTAGTCGCCTAAGCTTTAAAATCCTACCGAGTGAAGAGCAACCCTCTCACTCGGAGGCTTAGCTGCAGTTCCGTACTCGCCTAAATTTTTAAAAATCCTACCGAGGGAAGAGCAACCCTCTCACTCGGAGGCTTAGCTGCAATTCCGTACTCGCCTAAGTTTTAAAAAATCCTACCGAGTGAAGTGCAACCCTCTCACTCGGGGGCTTAGCTGCAGTTCTGTACTCGCCTATGTTTTAAAAAATCCTACCAAGTGAAGAGCAACCCTCTCACTCGAAGGCTTAGCTGCAGTTCCGTACTCGCCTAATTTTAAAAAAATCCTACCCAGTGAAGAGCAACCCTCTCACTCGGGGCTTAGCTGCAGTTCCGTACTCGCCTAAGTTTTAAAAATCCTACAGAGTGAAGAGCAACCCTCTCACTCAGAGGCTTAGCTGCAGTTCCGTACTCACCTAAGTTTTAAAAAATCCTAACATGTGAAGAGCAACCCTCTCACTCGGGGGCTTAGCTGCAGTTCCGTACTCGCCTAAGTTTTAAAAAATCCTACACAGTGAAGAGCAACCCTCTCACTCGGGGCTTAGCTGCAGTTCCGTACTCACCTAAGTTTTAAAAATCCTACCGAGTGAAGAGCAATCCTCTCACTCAGAGGCTTAGCTGCAGTTCCGTACTCACCTAAGTTTTCAAAAATCCTAACATGTGAAGAGCAACCCTCTTACTCGGGGGCTTTAGCTGCAGTTCCGTAGTCGCCTATGTTTTAAAAATCCTACCGAGTGAAGAGCAACCCTCTCACTCGGAGGCCATAGCTGCAGTTCCGTATTCGCCTAAGCTTTAAAAATCCTACCGAGTGAAGAGCAACCCTCTCACTCGGAGGCTTAGCTGCAGTTCTGAACTCGCCTAAGTTTTAAAAATCCTACCGAGTGAAGAGCAACCCTCTCACTCGGGGCTTAGCTGTTGTTCCGTACTCGCCTAAGCTTTAAAAATCCTACCGAGTGAAGAGCAACCCTCTCACTCGGAGGCTTAGCTGCAGTTCCGTACTCGCCTAAATTTTAAAAATCCTACCGAGGGAAGAGCAACCCTCTCACTCGGAGGCTTAGCTGCAGTTCCGTACTCGCCTAAGTTTTAAAAAATCCTACCGAGTGAAGAGCAACCCTCTCACTCGGGGGCTTAGCTGCAGTTCTGTACTCGCCTATGTTTTCAAAAATCCTACCAAGTGAAGAGCAACCCTCTCACTCGGAGGCTTAGCTGCAGTTCCGTACTCGCCTAAGTTTAAAAAAATCCTACCCAGTGAAGAGCAACCCCCTCACTCGGGGGCTTAGCTGCAGTTCCGTACTCAACTAAGTTTTAAAAATCCTACCGAGTGAAGAGCAACCCTCTCACTCAGAGGCTTAGCTGCAGTTCCGTACTCACCTAAGTTTTAAAAAATCCTAACGTGTGAAGAGCAACCCTCTCACTCGGGGGCTTAGCTGCAGTTCCGTACTCGCCTAAGTTTTAAAAATCCTACCGAGTGAAGAGCAACCCTCTCACTCGGAGCATAGCTGCAGTTCCATACTCGCCTAAGCTTTAAAAATCCTACCGAGTGAAGAGCAACCCTCTCACTCGGAGGCTTAGCTGCAGTTCTGAACTCGCCTAGTTTTTAAAAATTCTACCAAGTGAAGAGCAACCCTCTCACTCGAAGGCTTAGCTGCAGTTCCGTACTCGCCTAAGTTTTAAAAAATACTACCGAGTAAAGAGCAACCCTCTCACTCGGGGCTTAGCTGTTGTTCCGTACTCGCCTAAGCTTTAAAAATCCTACCGAGTGAAGAGCAACCCTCTCACTCGGAGGCTTAGCTGCAGTTCCGTACTCGCCTAAGTTTTAAAAATCCTACCGAGGGAAGAGCAACCCTCTCACTCGGAGGCTTAGCTGCAGTTCCGTACTCGCCTAAGTTTTAAAAAATCATACCGAGGGAAGAGCAACCCTCTCACTCGGAGGCTTAGCTGCAGTTCCGTACTCGCCTAAGTTTTAAAAAATCCTACCGAGTGAAGAGCAACCCTCTCACTCGAGGGCTTAGCTGCAGTTCTGTACTCGCCTAAGTTTTAAAAAATCCTACCAAGTGAAGAGCAACCCTCTCACTCGGAGGCTTAGCTGCAGTTCCGTACTCGCCTAAGTTTTAAAAATTCCTACCCAGTGAAGAGCAACCCTCTCACTCGGGGGCTTAGCTGTAGTTCCGTACTCACCTAAGTTTTAAAAATCCTACCGAGTGAAGAGCAACCCTCTCACTCAGAGGCTTAGCTGCAGTTCCGTACTCACCTAAGTTTTCAAAAATCCTAACGTGTGAAGAGCAACCCTCTTACTCGGGGGCTTAGCTGCAGTTCCGTAGTCGCCTAAGTTTTAAAAATCCTACCGAGTGAAGAGCAACCCTCTCACTCGGAGGCATAGCTGCAGTTCCGTACTCACCTAAGCTTTAAAAATCCTACCGAGTGAAGAACAACCCTCTCACTCGGAGGCTTAGCTGCAGTTCTGAACTCGCCTAAGTTTTAAAAATCCTACCGAGTGAAGAGCAACCCTCTCACTCGAAGGCTTAGCTGCAGTTCCGTACTTGCCTAAGTTTTAAAAAATCCTACCGAGTGAAGAGCAACCCTCTCACTCGGGGGCTTAGCTGTTGTTCCGTACTAGCCTAAGCTTTAAAAATCCTACCGAGTGAAGAGCAACCCTCTCACTCGGAGGCTTAGCTGCAGTTCCGTACTCGCCTAAATTTTAAAAATCCTACCGAGGGAAGAGCAACCCTCTCACTCGGAGGCTTAGCTGCAGTTCCGTACTCGCCTAAGTTTTAAAAAATCCTACCGAGTGAAGAGCAACCCTCTCACTCGGGGGCTTAGCTGCAGTTCTGTACTCGCCTATGTTTTAAAAAATCCTACCAAGTGAAGAGCAACCCTCTCACTCGGAGGCTTAGCTGCAGTTCCGTACTCGCCTAAGTTTAAAAAAATCCTACCCAGTGAAGAGCAACCCTCTCACTCGGGGGCTTAGCTGCAGTTCCGTACTCGCCTAAGTTTTAAAAATCCTACAGAGTGAAGAGCAACCCTCTCACTCAGAGGCTTAGCTGCAGTTCCGTACTCACCTAAGTTTTAAAAAATCCTAACGTGTGAAGAGCAACCCTCTCACTCGGGGGCTTAGCTGCAGTTCCGTACTCGCCTAAGTTTTAAAAATCCTACCGAGTGAAGAGCAACCCTCTCACTCGGAGGCATAGCTGCAGTTCCATACTCGCCTAAGCTTTAAAAATCCTACCGAGTGAAGAGGCAACCCTCTCACTCGGAGGCTTAGCTGCAGTTCCGAACTCGCCTAATTTTTAAAAATTCTACCGAGTGAAGAGCAACCCTCTCACTCGAAGGCTTAGCTGCAGTTCCGTACTCGCCTAAGTTTTAAAAAATCCTACCGAGTGAAGAGCAACCCTCTCACTCGGGGGCTTAGCTGTTGTTCCGTACTCGCCTAAGCTTTAAAAATTCTACCGAGTGAAGAGCAACCCTCTCACTCGGAGGCTTAGCTGCAGTTCCGTACCCGCCTAAGTTTTAAAAATCCTACCGAGGGAAGAGCAACCCTCTCACTCGGAGGCTTAGCTGCAGTTCCGTACACGCCTAAGTTTTAAAAAATCCTACCGAGTGAAGAGCAACCCTCTCACTCGGGGGCTTAGCTGCAGTTCTGTACTCGCCTAAGTTTTAAAAAAACCCTACCAAGTGAAGAGCAACCCTCTCCCTCGGAGGCTTAGCTTGCAGTTCCGTACTCGCCTAAGTTTTAAAAATCCTACCGAGGGAAGAGCAACCCTCTCACTCGCAGGCTTAGCTGCAGTTCCGTACTCGCCTAAGTTTTAAAAAATCATACCGAGGGAAGAGCAACCCTCTCACTCGGAGGCTTAGCTGCAGTTCCGTACTCGCCTAAGTTTTAAAAAATCCTACCGAGTGAAGAGCAACCCTCTCACTCGAGGGGCTTAGCTGCAGTTCTGTACTCGCCTAAGTTTTAAAAAATCCTACCAAGTGAAGAGCAACCCTCTCACTCGGAGGCTTAGCTGCAGTTCCGTACTCGCCTAAGTTTTAAAAATTCCTACCCAGTGAAGAGCAACCCTCTCACTCGGGGGGCTTAGCTGTAGTTCCGTACTCACCTAAGTTTTTAAAAATCCTACCGAGTGAAGAGCAACCCTCTCACTCAGAGGCTTAGCTGCAGTTCCGTACTCACCTAAGTTTTCAAAAATCCTAACGTGTGAAGAGCAACCCTCTTACTCGGGGCTTAGCTGCAGTTCCGTAGTCGCCTAAGTTTTAAAAATCCTACCGAGTGAAGAGCAACCCTCTCACTCGGAGGCATAGCTGCAGTTCCGTACTCACCTAAGCTTTAAAAATCCTACCGAGTGAAGAACAACCCTCTCACTCGGAGGCTTAGCTGCAGTTCTGAACTCGCCTAAGTTTTTAAAAATCCTACCGAGTGAAGAGCAACCCTCTCACTCGAAGGCTTAGCTGCAGTTCCGTACTTGCCTAAGTTTTAAAAAATCCTACCGAGTGAAGAGCAACCCTCTCACTCGGGGGCTTAGCTGTTGTTCCGTACTAGCCTAAGCTTTAAAAATCCTACCGAGTGAAGAGCAACCCTCTCACTCGGAGGCTTAGCTGCAGTTCCGTACTCGCCTAAATTTTAAAAATCCTACCGAGGGAAGAGCAACCCTCTCACTCGGAGGCTTAGCTGCAGTTCCGTACTCGCCTAAGTTTTAAAAAATCCTACCGAGTGAAGAGCAACCCTCTCACTCGGGGCTTAGCTGCAGTTCTGTACTCGCCTATGTTTTAAAAAATCCTACCAAGTGAAGAGCAACCCTCTCACTCGGAGGCTTAGCTGCAGTTCCGTACTCGCCTAAGTTTAAAAAAATCCTACCCAGTGAAGAGCAACCCTCTCACTCGGGGGCTTAGCTGCAGTTCCTTACTCGCCTAAGTTTTAAAAATCCTACAGAGTGAAGAGCAACCCTCTCACTCAGAGGCTTAGCTGCAGTTCCGTACTCACCTAAGTTTTAAAAAATCCTAACGTGTGAAGAGCAACCCTCTCACTCGGGGGGCTTAGCTGCAGTTCCGTACTCGCCTAAGTTTTAAAAATCCTACCGAGTGAAGAGCAACCCTCTCACTCGGAGGCATAGCTGCAGTTCCATACTCGCCTAAGCTTTAAAAATCCTACCGAGTGAAGAGCAACCCTCTCACTCGGAGGCTTAGCTGCAGTTCCGAACTCGCCTAATTTTTAAAAATTCTACCGAGTGAAGAGCAACCCTCTCACTCGAAGGCTTAGCTGCAGTTCCGTACTCGCCTAAGTTTTAAAAAATCCTACCGAGTGAAGAGCAACCCTCTCACTCGGGGGCTTAGCTGTTGTTCCGTACTCGCCTAAGCTTTAAAAATTCTACCGAGTGAAGAGCAACCCTCTCACTCGGAGGCTTAGCTGCAGTTCCGTACCCGCCTAAGTTTTAAAAATCCTACCGAGGGAAGAGCAACCCTCTCACTCGGAGGCTTAGCTGCAGTTCCGTACTCGCCTAAGTTTTAAAAAATCCTACCGAGTGAAGAGCAACCCTCTCACTCGGGGGCTTAGCTGCAGTTCTGTACTCGCCTAAGTTTTAAAAAAACCCTACCAAGTGAAGAGCAACCCTCTCCCTCGGAGGCTTAGCTGCAGTTCCGTACTCGCCTAAGTTTTAAAAAATCCTACCGAGTGAAGAGCAACCCTCTCACTCGGGGGCTTAGCTGCAGTTCCGTACTCGCCTAAGTTTTAAAAATCCTACCGAGTGAAGAGCAACCCTCTCACTTAGAGGCTTAGCTGCAGTTCCGTACTCACGTAAGTTTTAAAAAATCCTAACGAGTGAAGATCAACCCTCTCAGTCGGGGGCTTAGCTGCAGTTCCGTACTCGCCTAAGTTTTAAAAATCGTACCGAGTGAAGAGCAACCCTCTCACTCGAAGGCTTAGCTGCAGTTCCGTACTCGCGTAAGTTTTAAAAATCCTACCGAGTTAAGAGCAATCCTCTCACACGGAGGCATAGCTGCAGTTCTATACTCGCCTATGCTTTTAAAAAACCTACCGAGTGAAGAGCAAGCCTCTCACTTGGAGGCTTAGCTGCACTTCTGTACTCGCCTAAGTTTTAAAAATCCTACCAAGTGAATATCAACCCTCTCACTCGGGGGCTTAGCTGCAGTTCCGTACTTGCCTAAGTTTTAAAAATCCTACCGAGTGAAGAGCAACCCTCTCACTCGGGGGCTTAGCTGCAGTTCCGTACTCGCCTAAGTTTTAAAAATCCCACCGAGTGAAGAGCAACCCTCTCACTCGGGGCTTAGCTGCAGTCTCGCACTTGCCTAAGTTTAAAAATCTCCGGGTGAAGAGCAATCCTCTCCCTTACATAAAACTGTGTGGGATGTACATACGAACGGAAACGTTTTCCCTGCATTGACTGTGTGGGGTGTACATAAGAACGGAAACTCATTCCTTGGATTGACTGTGTGTGATATACATACGAACGGAAATGTTTTTCTGGGATTCATCGTGTGGGATGTACATACGAACGGAAATGATTGGGTTTCGATGCCTCGCCCGATCGCACATGGCCCCAGCCTGTTTCCCAGGAGGGCCTATCCCCAACGATTTCTGGGTCGTGTGGGAAGGACCTCCTATCTCCCACACTCACTTGGCGACGGTTACAAATGCTGTCGCGAAAAGGGGTTAAAAACCGTTTGTATAGCACCGACGCGTACTAGTGGGCGCTCGACTGGAAGGTGCCCTCTTGCTCAAAGCTCTTCCTCTTCTTCCTGCACTCTTGTCTGTGTAGAAAAGTAGGGGCCTTCTATAACCCTTTACTTGTGCGCGGACAGTTGTAGCCGCACCTGCAGCCCCGCTTGGCGGGGGCCGAGGAAGCCAAGAACAAGACTACCAGAGCAGCACTTAGGCCAGAGGCGCGAAGAGCAAGGGAGCAAAGTGGGTCTCCCCCAGCAACACGCTTGCTGGGGAGGCCTGCGTAGCCCCAGCAAGAGCCTTGCCGGAGCAACTTGCCCAACACCAGCAAGGCCGCCACCCTTGGGCCTAAGAATTCCAACACCATCGACAACATTGGAACAAGGCTCGGGAGGCGCCTGCATGGTGGCATGCAGATCTTTGTGAAGACCAGAAGCCTGCAAGACTAGATAAGAACCAGAAGACGAAGGCCCCCGGCAAGACCCTTGCTGGGGACGCACGCAGGGTCCGGGCAAGACCCTTCCCGGGGACATCTGCGGGGCCACCACCAGGACCGCACTTACCAAGGTTCTGCTGCCCCATGGCCGTTCCGACGTAGCAGCCAGCCTGCCAACTAGGCACGCACCTACGTAGCAGCATGCAGCTTGTAGGCCAACCAGGAAAGCACCTGCGTGGTGGCATACAGATCTTCATGAAGACCCTGTCACCGCACCATCACAGCAGCCAGCCAGCCAGCGTGGCGCTGCATGCCTCGACGGCCTAGACGCGCATCGAAGCGAGGCGAGGCGGCGACGGACGAGACGGGCTTCCTTGCCGTCCCCGATAAAGTGAGAGGGCACGTCGGCAGCGCATTAAATGCGTTTTGTCCTACGGTGCTAGGCGATAGACTCGTACACTGTACATACTTTCCACCTCCTGTATGCCACTGTGGCGACCCCTTTGACTATAAAAGGAGGCCCGAGGCGTCCTGAGAGAGGATTCAGACTTTTTAGACTAGGCATGCACCGCAGCTAGTTCGAGAACTCAAGAACACCAAATATACGCCAAAGCAGGATTAGGGTATTATGAATCGTTTGCGGCCCAAACCTGGATAAAACTCCCCAGTGTTGATCTTCTAAACCCGCTCTTTCCACAGCCCCGCGCCCTGCCAACCGTAGTAGGTATTCCCTGTGATCCCATAGGTGTCGTTTCCCCGACATCTTTGGCGCGCCAGGTAGGGGGTGCAAGCCATGAGAATCTGGTTTTTGAAGCCAACACACCAACTTCGTCATTGCCATGGCCCCCAAGAAGAAGGGGATCACAGTGATCGGGTCGTCCGGAGCCGGCCCGTCCGCGCCACCGCAGGCTGGCGATGGGGTGGCCACAGGTGGTGCCGGAGGCGTGGCCCGCGAGCATCCATGACACTCTGGCAATTGGAGCCAGGCAATCAGTGTCGTACGGGCCCAAGACGACGAGCCACGCGCCGTTGCGTCCAGTGGCGGGGCCGTGCTGCCCACGTCCGGCGCGGCAGCCTCTATGACACCCCAGCCATCACCCGTCCCGCGACCTTCCCAGGCTGCACGTGATGAGCAACATCGCGACGTCGGTGCCCCTGGGCACTGCCGCGGGAAGAGCCCTTTGCGTCATTCTCAGGACGCGTCGGGCCGGCGCGCACACCAGGACGCATGCAGGAGCGGCGCGCGACCGCGAGACAGTGATGGAGCTCCTTCTAACGTGGTTAGAAATTGAAGTGCATCATGGTCCATGTAGCTTTCGCCACCTCCCATGCCAGCAGAAGCGCTGGCACGCGTGCAGCTGCTCCTCGACTTCCCTCCTGCTGCGAAGAAGCTCGACAAGTGGATAGACACCATTCGGAGCCTCGTCAGTTTCGCCAACAAGGACAAACCGCGACCGGCAGGACCCTCGTGCCGGCGCTCTATGGAGCCAGCGCATGCCGGTGGTGGGAGGACCGGAGGTGCTGCGACCACGGTGCACTCTCCTCCCCCACGCCAACAACAGCAGCCACCGGCTCGTCGGGCCGATGTCTGTGACAATGTTTCCACAGCGTCGTCCGACCCGCGGGCCCGCTGCGACCAACGTCAAGTTCTTCCAGAACGAGCTCAGGAGGATGCTCGGACCACCATCGAGCGACGGCGAGAAACGCGCCATCAGTCAGATCGGCGTGCAGGGCCCGCTATGGACCACCCAGCGCCGGGGGGCTCCGGCGACCTGCCTTACAAGGTGGGTTATCCAGCCTTTACCCGTGAGCTGCAGCAGTTCCAGTGGCCCTCCGACCGCACGTTCAAGCCTGATGTTGGGGAAAAGTACAACGGCAAGACTCACCCGTCGGAGTTCCTCAGCGTCTACACCATCGCGATGCAAGCTGCCGGGGCTCGCGACGACAAGGTGCTCGCTAACTACTTTCCATTGGCACTTAAGCCCAACGTCATGTCATGGTTGATGCACCCGCCAGTGGGTTCCATCTCTTCTTTGTCGGATATGTGCCATGAGTTTGTTGGCGCCTTTACCGGAGGCCACCAAGCTCCTGGCTAGGCAAGTGATTTGCATGTCATCCCCCAGAAGGACGGTGACACCCTGCACAAATACATACAAAGGTTCAGCCGTGTACAGTACACCATCCCAGATGTCCACCCTGCCGCTGTCATCAGTGCATTCCATCAGAATGTACGCAATCACAAGATGCGTGAAGAGCTGGCGATGAACAAGGTTAAGGATGTAGCCGAACTCTACGTTCTGGCTGATAGATGTGCTCAGCTTGAAGAAGGAAGGAAGTACCCCGGCGAGGACGCTGGTGCGGAAACCGACTCCACAAACGAAGACGACGCCGCCCCGGCAAAGAAGGGTCGACGCTGCAACAGGAAGCGTAAGGGCAAGACCGTGCTTGCTGTTGAGGGATCCGGCGATCCCGGCGCCGCCAAGAAGGCCAAGGCGGACGACCCCGGCAAGGAAGTTGCCGGGTGCGCCGCCTGCCGGGCCTTGGCGGCTGCCAACAAGCCAGGAGGCTCCGACAAGCAGTACTGCCAGATCCATCGCACCAAGGGCCATGACCTCCAGAACTGCCGACAGGTTGAGCTGCTTGCAGAAAAGCAGAAAGCTGAATATGAAAGGCGGGACAAGGAGAAGGGTCAGGATGGTGCCGAACGGTCCAGTAAGAAGCGTGGTGGCCAAGGAGGTCGCCGCGGCAAAGATAATCAACAAGAGAGGCCCGCTCGGGGCCGTGACAAGAAGGAGGAAGATGATGATCATGATGAGGACGACGAGTCTGGCGAGCACGAGTTCCAGAAAGCCACGGAGGCCATGTGCGTCGACGGTGGTGCCTCGCTGCACACCTCTCACCGCCAACTGAAGCAGTGGGCGCGTGAGATCACTGCGGCAGAGCCATCGTTCGATGCCTAGAAGCCACTGAAGTGGTCCAGCACCCCTATCATTTTTGACACCAAGAACCACCCTGATCGCACAACTGCGGTCGGGTGTTTGCCGTTGTTGGTTTCGCCAACAATACGCAACCTCAAGGCAACAAAAGTGCTAGTTGATGGTGGGGCCGGACTAAACCTGATCTCGCCTGCCGTGATCAAGAGGCTGCAAATCCCTGATGGAGACCTCAAGGAGACGGGCACGTTCCAAGTGGTCAACCCGGGGAGGAGTCAGCCAAAAGGTAAAATCACGTTGCCCGTTACATTCGGGGGCGAGCTGAACTATAGGATGGAGAAGATCATTTTTTATGTCACCGAGATCCCCTTGCCCTACAATGAGATCCTTGGCCGCCCAGCGACGGCTAACTTTATGGCAGCGTCACATTACGCCTACAACACGTTGAAGATGCCCGGGCCGCTGACCATCATCACCGTTCCCTCCGACAAGAAAGACGCGCTCATCTGCGCCGACCAACTCTACCGGGAGGCAGTTGCAGCGACTGCCGCCAAGGAACTTGCTCCTACCGCTGGAGCCCCGGGAAGGAAGAAGACCGGCAAGACCTCCAGCACCCAGTCCGGCAAGCGTGCCTCTTCGGAGTGCAGTGCTCCCGTTGAGGATGTGGCAGAGAGCTCCACCGGCAAGAGCAAGAAATCCAAGGCAGCACCACCAGAAACCAAGAAGGTTCCCATCAAGGAGGACAGCACGGGCAGAGCTTTTACTATAAGCTCCACCCTTGACAACAAATAGGAAAGCACGCTCATCGCCTTCCTGCGGGCGAATGTCGACGTGTTTGCATGGAAAGCATCCGACATCCCCAGCGTTCCTAGGGAGGTGATTGAGCACCATCTTGCTGTTTGTCCTCATGCACGGCCCGTCAAGCAGAAGGTCAGGAAGCAAGCTTTGGAACAACAGGAGTCATCGTCGAAGAGATCAGGAAGTTGGAGGCGGCAGGCTTGGTCAGAGGAGTGCTCCACCCCACCTGGTTGGCCAATCCAATGGTGGTACGTAAAGCAAATGGGAAGTGGGGGCTGTGTATTGATTACACAGACATCAATAAGGCGTGTCTAAAGGATCCTTTCCCTTTGCCGTGCATTGACCAAATAGTGGACTCCACTGCCGGGTGTGACCTGCTGTCATTCCTTGAAGCCTATTCAGGATACCATCAGATCTTCATGATGAAGGAAGACGAAGAAAAGACCGCGTTCATCACCCCATGTGGTACGTACTGTTTTGTACGAATGCCTTTCAGGTTGAAAAGCGCTGGTTCGATGTTTGCCCGAGCGGTCCAAACTGGTTTTGAGCCCCAGCTGCACAAAAATATGGAAGCCTACATGGATGATATAGTGGTCAAAACCAAGGACAAGGCTACGCTCGTGCAAGATCTGGAAGAAACATTTGCAAATCTGCGCAAGATCAACCTCAAGCTCAACCCAGAGAAGTGTGTGTTCGGTGTCCCGTCCGGCAAAATTCTTGGGTTCTTTGTGTCTCAGTGCGGGATCGAAGCAAATCCCGACAAGATCAAAGCGATTGAGCAGATTGAGGCACCGAGACGGGTCAAAGACGTCCGCAGGCTCGCCGGCTGCATTGCTGCTCTAAGTAGGTTCATCTCCAAATCTGCTGAGCGCGCCCTCCCCTTTTTCAAAATTTGGAAAAAGGTGGGTCCAGTGAAATGGACTCCGGAGGCAGAGGCAGCGCTACAGGATTTGAAGAAGTACCTCTCCTCCATGCCAATACTAGTCGCACCTAAACCACAAGAACCGTTGCTGCTATATCTAGCGGCGACAAATCAAGTGGTCAGCGCTGCGCTAGTGGCATAGAGGGAACTTGAGGAAGAAGCAACGGAGCCGCCGGATGGAGGGCTGGGGCTCTCCCCGGCAAGGCCTGACGCTGGCAAGGGGGAACCCCCGGCAAGACAGAGTCTACACAGATGGGCGAAGTTGAACAGAAGAAGAAGGTGGTGCGGCACCCTGTTTATTTTGTCAGCTCCCTCTTGCAGGGGGCTAGATCAAGATATTCTGGGATGTAGAAGCTACTTTTCAGTCTCCTTATGGCCTGGAGAAAGCCGCGTCACTGTTTCCAAGCACATGAGATCACCGTCGTCACCCGCCTCCCGTTGCAGTGGATCTTGCACAACCCAGATGCAACTGGGAGGATCGTGGAGTGGGCGTTGGAGCTGTCGAGCTATGGCCTCAAGTTTGAAAGCACTTCAACAATCAAGAGCCGAGCCTTGGCAGAGTTCATAGCAGAATGGACCGCAACGCCCGACGAAGAGATTCAAGAGACCACACTTCCCGGTAAGGAGACGTGCCGCAACTGGATCATGTACTTTGATGGAGCTTTCTCACTACAAGGTGCTGGTGCCGGCGTGCTATTCATCGCGCCCATCGGAGAGTGCCTCAAGTATGTGGTCCAGATGCACTTCCCCCGGGAAAAGTCGACAAACAACATAGCAGAGTACGAGGGACTGCTTGCCGGTCTCAGGATCGCGACAGACCTCGGAATCAGGAAGCTCATCATTAGAGGTGATTTGCAGCTCGTCGTCAAGCAAGTTAACAAGGATTACCAGAGCCTGCTGATGGAGGCTTATGTGGATGAAGTGAGGATGCTGGAAGAGTGTTTTGACGGTCTGCAAGAAGAGCATGTTCCCCGAGTAGAGAACATCCTTGTCGACGACCTGTCGAAGCGCGCTGCCCTCAAGTTGCCTGTGGAACCAGGTACCTTTGTGCTTCGATTAACTCAGCCATCCATTGAACCGTCAGCGGGGCAAAACTAGCGAAGGAAGGCAGGCCCCGGCAAGTACTTTCCCGCCGAACTCCCAGGAGCCGCCGGCAAGGACGTTGCCGGGTGCCCCAAGCTTGCCGGAGAGCAGCAACCTCTGGCAGGGCCTCAATCCCTGACCGTAGAGGCGGCTGCTCTTACGGCCAGAGGTGAGCCTTTAGTCCTTGCCATCGAGCCCCAGGCCCCAGTATGGGCATGGTACACCGTCCGTTTCCTCCAAATAGGGGAGCTCCCTGACGAGCAGGAAGAGGCAGAGAAAGTAGCCCGTCGGTCCAGCATGTACCAATTTGTGGATGATGCCTTATACAGAAGGAGACCGGACGGCGTGAAATTGAAGTGCATCCCTCGGGAGGACGGACTAAGGCTGTTGGCAGAGATAAATGGAGGCATGTGTGGCTCCCACATAGGGTCAAGAGCCCTTGCCGGTAAAGCGTTCCGGCAAGGTTTCTTCTGGCCCACCGCCCTCCGGGATGCAACTGTCCTAGTCACCAAGTGTGAAACGTCCCAGTTCAATTCAAAGAAGCTTCATCAACTAGCTCAAGCTCTCCAGACAATCCCTCTTTCCTGGCCATTTTTGGTCTGGGGGCTCGACATACTGGGCCCCTTTCCCCGTGCTGTCGAGGGCTTTGAGTACTTGTATGTCGCAATTGACAAGTTCACAAAGTGGCCAGAAGTGGAGCCAGTGGGAAAAGTGACAGCACGGTCAGCCAACAAGTTCTTCAAGAAGCTAGTCTGCCATTTTGGTGTGCCTAACAGAGTCATTACCGACAACGGCACGCATTTCACGAGCCGCACCTTCATGCAGTAAATCCAAGACCTCGGCGGCAAGGTTTGTTTTGCTTGTGGCTCACCCCGGAAGTAATGGCCAGGCTGAGAGGGCAAACGCAGAGGTGTTGCAAGGCCTCAAGACAAGGACTTTTGACAAGCTACACAAGTGTGGAAGGCGCTGGATTGATGAGTTGCCGACGGTTCTTTGGTCGATCAGAACGACGCCAAATCAAGCCACCGGCCAGACACCCTTTGCCCTGGTATATGGGGCAGAAGCATTTCTCCCCACGGAACTCATATACGGGTCACCTCGAGTGCTCGCTTATGATGAGCTTGAGCAAGAGCAGTTGCGCCAAGGTGATGCGACGCTCCTTGAGGAAGATCGTCTTCGGGCTATTGTGCGAGCCGCTCGCTACCAGCAAGCCTTGCGCGCTACCATCGCCGCAAGGTTCATGCCCGAAGCCTTGAGGAGGGTGACCTTGTTCTTCGGTGAGTTCAATCCGCCAAGAATTCCAACAAGTTGACGCCAAAGTGGGAAGGCCCTTACCGAGTAATACGGATCACCAGGCCCGGCGCAGTCCGCCTGGAGACCGGAGATGGAATTCCAGTGAGCAACTCCTAGAACATTGAACATCTTTGCAAGTTTTACCGTAAGGCGCGGCTGCCGGACCCCCCTCCCAGCAGACCACTTTTTCTATAAGCCTTGTCGGCAAGGCATGTAACCCTTTGTACAAAGCCAGGCACAGACCCTGAGCAACAAATAAATAAATGAAGCGCTGGCGCCCTAGAACGTAGCATGCATGCTAGGTTGAGTCTCCCTCTCTGCTAGGGATGATAGTGCTTGGCAGCGACTAACCCCTAGCATAGAGGTCGAGTCATGTCTTTCTGTTTCTTCCGGTCCGTTCTTGGTTCGCAGGCTGCACAGGCATTTCTGCAGAGCCGTTTGGGGGAAAGAAGGTGGACCGACACCCCCGACCCCGGCAAGCCAAGGTTGCCGGGGGCTGCGAATTCAGATAAGTTTTCTCTCCCCTGCTATACGTTTCCGTCTGAGACTTGAACGTACGAAACTTCGTTCATTCCTATACCATCGTGCTCCCTCTTTCCTATGCCTGAAATATCTTTCAGGCCGGAATCTGGTTGTAGTTGCGGTGGAAGGGAAATGAGCGAGGGGTCTAATCCTGCCTTGTCCCTACCTCCGCCAAGGGCGTGAGTGTGGTCGGGCTATAAAGCGGGAGGACGGCAAGGCTTGTTGCCGGGCGACGTTGTTTGCTTAAAATAAAAAGGACACGCTCCTTGGTGTGGGCCTTGCTCATGCACAAAAGAACCCGGAAAACACCCTTTTCATTAATACGTTGATCAAACAAGTACAATTCATACGGAATGTAAACATGAGCAAGGGGTTACAAAGTCTAAATTCGACAGGTGCCCGCAGGCTTAAGATCTAAAAAAAGATAAGATGCCCGTAATCCCACTCTTCTCCCTCTTCATAGGAAACAGATTAGGATAAGCAGGAGGGCAAAAGGAGTCCCTAGGCGAGGTACGAGCAGCAGAAGACACCAAGAGAAGGCTGGTGATGACGGTGCCGGGGAAGAAGCCCAAAGATGGGGCAGCGGGCCGGCAATACGCGACGAAGGCGTCGGTACCATCGTACTCTGAGTTGACGGCCCACCACCCGCCTTCTTCGTCTTCTCCGGCCTTCCAGCACCAGTCACCAGAAGCAGCGGCCCCAAGAAGTTCAACGAGCTAGCTCGAGGAGCCGCCACCAAGAACTACCCCACCCCGGCAGACCGTTCTGCCGGGGAGAAGGCTAGGTGCAGATGGTGCTGCTGCCGGCGTCGCCTAGGGACGGGGCGTCCGACGTCTAGTCGGACCCGTCCACGTCGTCCTCCCCACTGGCCCCCTCCTCGCTGCCGTCGCCCGAGGAGGAGCTCTCGTCGTCAGTCGAGCTCTCCGCACAACAACCTAACATGTGTTCCGAGCGCCCGAAGACCTTGACGGAGAGCAGGTCACTCTCCACTAACTTGAAGAGGAGAACGTGCCCCTTCATCAAGCAGTGGGCGCGTGCGAAGGTTTTCCAACCTCGATGAAGGAGCATCACATGAGGGACGGGGAACCTTGTGTTCACCCACATGTCGCCATTGCAACACCCCTTCATATGGAGCCTCAACCTTGGTGGCTGGTCGATCTCCAGCACCCTCGCGAATGCCTCGGGAAGGCGAAGGCGGCTACGTGGCAGCTCGCGCAGCTGTAGGATGAATTCCAGCGCGTGTCCCCGACATGGCCGCTCGACGAAGCAGGAGGAGACAGTGGTGGAGATGGGGACGGAGATGGCGATGACGCGGGTGTCCCCCTTCCACGCCCACCTCTGCCTCGGCTGCCTCGCCGACCGCGGCCTCGTCCGGCACCTCCATCTCGAGCGTGGCCTTCGCCTTGAGCGACTGGCTCTTCCTTAACTGCCGCGGCTCTCTGGCGGGAGGAGGACCTGGTCGCCTCCGCAGAAGGACGGCCACGGCCGTGCCCTCTCGCCACGACAATGGATGGAGAATTGAGACGAAGGGAAGACACAAGAAGATGCCTCCCCCCGTCCTCCTGAGTTCCCTTTTTATAGCCGAGCGGGGAAGGCTAAGGACCGACTCTATGCCTCCGAAGAACCCATTCAAGTCCGACTCATTAAGTTGGCGATGAGCGAGGTCATCAACCGCCCTTCCCGCCCAATCGAAGGCGCGGGAATATCAGCCATCACGCGCCTTCCCATATCCCGTGGGTCTGTCACCTACCCCGCACTGTGCATGTGGCGTACGTGGCGAAAGGGGCAGGCGTAGTGGGAAACATGGAACGATGGTTCCAAGGCGGGGAGAGTAAATGAGCAGCGGCCCTGCAGTTTTCCTTTTTTATGGGGAAGATGCAGGCCGCCTCTTTACTGTTCACCGTGGGATGACGCAAGCATGTTGCGGTCATCACACACACGACCCCCACATCACGCACTCAATGCGGGTCGTGAGGAAACGCAACTGGCGAAGGAGTTACCCGCGCACCTTTCTGGGCCTGGCCCAACAACGCTCTGCGCTTATGTGTGGCCCAGGCCCAGGGGCTCCTGTCGGTGTACAAAAGTAGGGGCCTTCTGTACCCCTTTACTTGTGCGCGGACAGTTGTAGCCGCACCTGCAACCACGCTTGGCGGGGCTCGAGGAAGCCAAGAACAAGACTACCAGAGCAACACTTAGGCCAGAGGCGCGAAGAGCAAGGGACCAAGGTGGGCCTCCCCCGGCAACACGCTTGCCGGGGAGGCCTGCGTACCCCCGGCAAGAGCCTTGCCGGAGCAACTTGCCCAACAACAGCAAGGCCGCCACCCTTGAGCCTAAGAATTCCAACACCATCGACAACACTGGAACCAAGGCTCAGGAGGCACCTGCATGGTGGCATGTAGTTCTTTGTGAAGACCAGAAGCCTACAAGACTAGATAAGAACCAGAAGACGAAGGCCCCCGGCAAGACCCTTGCCGGGGACGCACGTAGGGCCCCGGCAAGACCCTTGCGGGGGACATCTGCAGGGCCACCACCAGGACCGCACTTACCAAGGTTCTGCTGCCCCATGGCCGTTCCGATGCAGCAGCCAGCCTGCCAACTAGGCACGCACCTACGTGGCAGCATGCAGCTTCTAGGCCAACCAGGCAAGCACCTACGTGGTGGCATACAGATCTTCATGAGGACCCTGCCACCGCACCAGCTCTGCAGCCAACCCGCCAGCTGCTACCTCTTGAGGACTGCGTTGGTTTTCCCTTGAAGAGGAAAGGGTGATGCAGCAAAGTAGCGTAAGTATTTCCCTCGGTTTTTGAGAACCAAGGTATCAATCCAGTAGGAGGCCACGCACGAGTCCCTCGCACCTACACAAACAAATAAATCATCGCAACCAACACGATAAGGGGTTGTCAATCCCTACACGGTCACTTACGAGAGTGAGATCTGATAGATATGATAAGATAATATTTTTGGTATTTTGATGATAAAGATGCAAAGCAAAGAAAGCAAAATAAAGATGGTGCTAGAAATAACTTGTTGAGGGGAGATTAATATGATGGAAAATAGACCCGGGGGGCATAGGTTTCACTAGTGGCTTCTCTCAAGAGCATAAGTATTTACGGTGGGTGAACAAATTACTGTTGAGCAATTGACAGAATTGAGCATAGTTATGAGAATATCTAGGTATGATCATGTATATAGGCATCACGTCCGAGACAAGTAGACCGACTCCTGCCTGCATCTACTACTATTACTCCACACATCGACCGCTATCCAGCATGCATCTAGAGTATTAAGTTCATAAGAACAGAGTAACGCTTTAAGCAAGATGACATGATGTAGAGGGATAAACTCATGCAATATGATATAAACCCCATCTTGTTATCCTCGATGAAAACAATACAATACGTGCCTTGCTGCCCCTACTGTCACTGGGAAAGGACACCGCAAGATTGAACCCAAAGCTAAGCGCTTCTCCTATTGCAAGAAAGATCAATCTAGCAGGCCAAACCAAACTGATAATTCGAAGAGACTTGCAAAGATAACCAATCATACATAAAAGAATTCAGAAGATTCAAATATTGTTCATAGATAAACTTGATCATAAACCCACAATTCATCGGTCTCAACAAACACACCGCAAAAGAAGATTACATCGAATAGATCTCCACGAGAGAGGGGGAGAACATTGTATTGAGATCCAAAAAGAGAGAAGAAGCCATCTAGCTAATAACTATGGACCCGAAGGTCTGAAGTAAACTACTCACACATCATCGGAGAGGCTATGGTGTTGATGTAGAAGCCCTCCGTGATCGATGCCCCCTCCGGCGGAGCTCCAGAACAGGCCCCAAGATGGGATCTCACGGGTACAGAAGGTTGCGGCAGTGGAATTAGGTTTTTGGCTCCATATCTGGTAGTTTGGGGTACGTAGGTATATATAGGAGGAAGAAGTACGTCGGTGGAGCAACGTGGGGCCCACGAGGGTGGAGGGTGCGCCCAAGGGGGGTAGGTGCACCCCCCTACCTCGTGGCTTCCTGGTTGATGTCTTGACGTAGGGTCCAAGTCCTCTGGATCACGTTCGTTCCGAAAATCACGTTCCCGAAGGTTTCATTCCGTTTGGACACCGTTTGATATTCTTTTTCTGCGAAACTCTGAAATAGGCAAAAACAGCAATTCTGGGCTGGGCCTCCGGTTAATAGGTTAGGCCCAAAAATAATATAAAAGTGTATAATAAAGCCCAATAATGTCCAAAACAGAATATAATATAGCATGGAACAATCAAAAATTATAGATACGTTGGAGACGTATCACCAGCGTGGCGTTGCATGCCTTGACGGCCTGGACGCACGTCGAAGCGAGGCGGGGCGGCGACGGACGAGACGGGCTTCCTTGTTGTCCTCGATAAAGTGAGAGGGCACGTCGGCAGCGCATTAAATGTGTTTTGTCCTACGGTGCCAGGCGATAGACTCGTACACTGTACATACTTTCCACCTCTTGTATGCCACTGTGGCGACCCTTTTGACTATAAAAGGAGGCCCGGGGCGTACTGAGAAAGGATTCAGACTTTTTGGACTAGGCATGCACTGCAGCTAGTTAGAGAACTCAAGAACACCAAATATACGCTAAAGCAGGATTAGGGTATTACGCATCGTTTGCGGCCCGAACCTGGATAAAACTCCCACGTGTTGATCTTCTAAACCCGCTCTTTCCACAGCCCTGCGCCCCGCCAACTGTAGTAGAGATTCCCTGTGATCCCATAGGTGTCGTTTGCCCGACAACTCCTCTGAGGTTCATCCTCGTCATCATCATCTGCAAGCTGGATAACATTTATTGGCACTGCAAACACTCGACAGAGAGATTTCAGTCGACCACCAAAACAGTTGACAGAGTGTAAACATGACTGTGGTATCATACCTGCTAGAGAGATGACCGCGTCCGTGGTCTCCGCATCAGCCCGCTCTTCATCAATGTCCACGGACGTCGCAGAAGTACCAGCCCTGGAAGCCCAAAATTTCACTCGGTCAAGCAAGTGAAGAAGTCCGCAGCGGCAATGAAAGACAAAGAAAAGAAACACTTATGTCGAGGCAACAGGCACGTCCACCTTGATCCTGGGCAGAGCCTTCCGAGGCTTTGGCGGGACAACTTTGGCCTACTTTGCGGCCTTCTGCGTTGGCCCTGGGGTTGACATTCGAGTGCGCTTCGGAATCTTCACTCTCGACGCAACTGCCTTGCCATGGCCTCCCGCAGGGTCTTGTGACTGCTTGGAGCATCACTCAGAGTGGGGCGGTGAACCGACTTCCTCGCTGTCATCCTCATTGTCATCTTCATACTCCATATCAGCGCTCTCACCTTCACACTCAACTCCTCCTTGGTGCTGCTCCCCGTTCGGCATTGAGTACATTTTGGTGAAAACCTACAAGACACAAGTTACAAGTATCAGTTGGATTCCAAGATGGCCGCATATTGAACAAAATACAAACACTCGACAAACACGCCTGACCTCTCCTGGAGCGTTCTGGGCGTCGAATGGCAGGATCCTCTTGGCTCCGCGGGGGTTGTCCTTGTTACCCGTGATGCTCTGAAGCCACTGAGCCACTGTTTCATCGCCAACCTCCTCCGGGTGGGTCCGAGCGGTGTCTTCTAGGCCCTAATACATCCACATGGGGTGATCACGGGCTTGCAGGGGTTGGATGCGCCGACTGAGGAACACCTCAAGCAGATCCATGCCTGTCACCCCGCCTTGGACCAAGGCAACGACCGCGTCAACCAAAATCGCTACTTCGCCCTTCTCCTCCGCGGAAACTATCAATGAAGAAGGATTGTGGAGCCTCTCGAGAGTGAAAGGAGGAAGACCAGTCGACTAACCAGGAGTCGGGATGTCCTTACAGTAAAACCAAGTCGACTGCCACCCTCTAACCGACTCGAGAAAGATCATGGGACGAAAAGAACTCCTACCTCTCATCTGGATCCCTAGCCCCCCGCACATTTGGATCACATGCGTCTTGTCATCATCCGGATTAGCTTTCTTCACCGACTCAGATCGGCAAGTGAAAATGTGTTTGAACAGACACCAATGCGGCTGGCACCCAAGGAATTTTTCGCACATTGAAACAAATGCGGCAAGATACGAGATAGTGTTGGGAGCAAAATGGTGGATATGAGCACCAAAGAAATTTAGGAAGCCTCGGAAAAATGGATGAGGGGCAAGGAGAAACCTCGGTCGACATGCGTCGTGAGGAGAACGCACTCGTCATTGATACGTCTCCATCGTATCTACTTTTCCAAACACTTTTGCCCTTGTTTTGGACACTAACTTGCATGATTTGAATGGAACTAACCTGGACTGACGCTGTTTTCAGCAGAATTGCCATGGTGTTATTTTTGTGCAGAAATAGAAGTTCTCGGAATGACCTGAAACTTCACGGAGAATATTTTTGGCATATATAAAAAATACTGGCGAAAGAATCAAGACTAGGGGGCCCACACCCTGTCCATGAGGGTGGGGGAGCGCCTACCCCCCTGGGTGCGCCCCTGCCTCGTGGGCCCCCTGGAGCTCCACCGACCTCAACTCCAACTCTATATATTCACGTTCGGGGAGAAAAAAATAAAAGAGAAGGATTCATCGTGTTTTATGATACGGAGCCGCCGCCAAGCCCTAATCTCTCTCGGGAGGGCTGATCTGGAGTCCGTTCGGGGCTCCGGAGAGGGGAATCCGTCATCATCGTCATCATCAACCTTCCTCCATCACCAATTTCATGATGCTCACCGCCGTGCGTGAGTAATTCCATCATAGGCTTGCTGGACGGTGATGGGTTGGATGGGATTTACCATGTAATCAAGTTAGTTTTGTTAGGGTTTGATCCCTAGTATCCATTATGTTCTGATATTGATGTTGCTATGACTTTGCTATGCCTAATGCTTGTCACTAGGGCCCGAGTGCCATGATTTCAGATCTGAACCTATTATGTTTTCATGAATATATGTGAGTTCTTGATCCTATCTTGCAAGTCTATAGTCACCTATTATGTGTTATGATCCGTTAACCCTGAAGTGACAATAATCAGGATACTTACCGATGATGACCGTAGTTTGAGGAGTTCATGTATTCACTAAGTGTTAATGCTTTGGTCCGGTACTCTATTAAAAGGAGGCCTTAATATCCCTTAGTTTCCAATAGGACCCCGCTGCCACGGGAGGGTAGGACAAAAGATGTCATGCAAGTTCTTTTCCATAAGCACGTATGACTATATTCGGAATACATACCTACATTACATTGATGAACTGGAGCTAGTTCTGTGTCACCCTAGGTTATAACTGTTGCATGAGGAATCACATCCGGCATAATTCTCCATCACTGATCCAATGCCTATGAGCTTTTCACATATTGATCTTTGCTTAGTTACTTTACCATTGCCACTGTTACAATTATTATAAAACTGCTACTGTTACTTTTGCCACCGTTACCGTTACTTCCATACTACTTTGCAACTAAATACTTTGCTGCAGATACTAAGTTATCCAGGTGTGGTTGAGTTGAAAACTCAACTGCTAATACTTGAGAATATTCTTTGGCTCCCCTTTTGTCAAATCAATAAATCTGGGTTGAATACTCTACCCTCGAAAATTGTTGTGATCCCCTATACTTGTGGGTTATCAAGACTATTTTCTGGCACCGTTGCCGGGGAGCATAGCTCTATTCTTTGAGTCACTTGGGATTTATCTGCTGATCACTATGAGGAACTTGAAAGACGAAAAAACCAAGATTTATCCCTCAACTACGAGGGGAGGTAAGGAACTGCCATCTAGCTCTGCACTTCATTCACCTTCTGTTTTGAGTAAGTTTGCGACACCTAAACCTGCTTCTGCCATTAATTTTGATATGTCACATGTTATTGATGATTTCACTTCTGCTATGCATGATACTTATGATGAAACTACTTCTATGCTTGATATTACTGTGCCATTAGGTGAATTTCTTGATGAACAACATGCTAGGGCTAGAGAGAATGAAATTATTGAAACTGATAATATTGATGAAAGTGATGATGAAGATTCTCCCCCTAGATATGAATTGCCTAATGTACCTGAGGGTTATGTTATGGACAAAGAAACTGCTAGAGATTTTCTTGCTTGCAATGATAGATATGATCTTAAGAAATTATTAGCTAAGCTGAAAGAAAAATCTTTGAATGCTAGAATGAAATATGACCTTGCTTTTGCTACTTCACCTATCTGTATTTCCGATAAGGATTATGATTTCTCTGTCGATCCTGAGATAATTACTTTGGTTGAATTTGATCCTTTTTATGGCTATGAATCTGAAACTATTGTGGCACATCTTACTAAATTAAATGATATAGCCACCCTATTCACTCATGAGGAGAAAATTCGTTACTACTATATCCTTAAATTACTTCCGTTCTCATTAAAGGGTCATGCTAAAACATGGTTTAATTCTCTTGATCCTGGTTGTGTGCGTAGTCCCCAGGATATGATTTATTACTTCTCTGCTAAATATTTCCCCGCTCATAAGAAACAAGCTGCTTCAAGGGAAATATATAATTTTGTGCAAATTGAAGAAGAGAGTCTCCCACAAGCTTGGGGGAGGCTTCTCCAATTACTTAATGCTTTGCCTGATCATCCTCTCAAGAAAAAGGAAATACTTGATATCTTTTATATTGGACTAACCAATGCTTCCAGAGACCACCTGGATAGTTGTGCTGGTTGTGTTTTCAGGGAAAGAACTGTTGATCAAGCTGAATTGCTATTGAATAATATGTTGACTAATGAAAATAATTGGACACTTCCTGAACCAACTTCTAAGCCAACTCCGAAGAAAAGGGGTATTCTATTTCTCAGTCCTCAAGATATGCAAGAGGCAAAAAAATCTATGAAAGAAAAAGGTATTAAAGCTGAAGATGTTAGAATTTACCACCTATTGAAGAAATACATGGTCTTGATAACCCGACACAGGTAGTAAAGATAAATTCTCTCTATAGATATGATAAAGCTGAAATCCCGTCTACTAAGTTTGCTAGCCAATGCTTAGGTGAGTTTGATATTTTTATTGTTAAACAAGAGAACTTCAATGCTTACGTTGGTAGACAATTGAAACGTAATGCTTATATGATTGAACACTTGAGTGATTATATGTCTAGAGTTAAAGGTGAACTTAAACTTATTAGTAAACAAGCTTCTATGGTTACCACTCAACTAGAACAAGTGCTCAAAGCTCAAAATGATTTGCTCAATGAATTAAATAATAAGAAAAATGATAATGTTGTTAGAGTTATGACTAGAGGGGGTAAAATGACTCAGGAACCTTTGTATCCTGAGGGCCACCCTAAGAGAATTGAGCAAGATTCTCAGAGAACTAATGTTGATGCACCCAGTCCTTCTAAAAAGAAGAAAAAGAAAAATGATAAGACTTTGCATGCTTCTAGTGAACCTGTTGTTGATACACCTGAGAATCCCAATGATATTTCTATTTCTGATGCTGAAACACAATCGGGTGATGAACATGAACCTAGTGATAATGTTAATGATGATGTTCATGTTGATGCTCAACCTAGTAATGACAATGATGTAGAGATTGAACCCGCTGTTGATCTTGATAACCCACAATCAAAGAATCAACGTTATGATAAGAGAGACTTCGTTGCTAGGAAGCATGGTAAAGAAAGAGAACCATGGGTTCAGAAACCCATGCCCTTTCCTCCTAAACCATCCAAGCAAAAGGACGATGAGGATTTTGAGCGCTTTGCTGAAATGATTAGACCTATCTTTTTGCGTATGCGTTTGACTGATATGCTTAAAATGAATCCTTATGCTAAGTATATCAAAGATATTGTTACAAATAAAAGAAAGATACCGGAAGCTGAAATTTCCACCATGCTTGCTAATTATACTTTTAAAGGTGGAATACCAAAGAAACTAGGAGATCCAGGAGTACCAACTATACCATGCTCCATTAAAAGAAACTATATTAAAACTTATTTATGTGATCTTGGAGTCGGTGTTAGTGTTATGCCTCTCTCTTTATATTGTAGACTTGATTTGAATAAGTTGACACCTACTGAAATATCTTTGCAAATGGCCGATAAATCAACTGCTATACCTGTCGGTATTTGTGAGGATGTGCCTGTTGTGGTTGCAAACATTACTATTTTAACGGACTTTGTTATTCTTGATATTCCCAAGGACGATAGTATGTCAATTATCCTTGGTAGACCCTTTTTGAATACTGCAGGGGCTGTTATTAATTGCAACAAAGGCGTCACTTTTCATGTTAATGGTAATGAGCATACGGTACACTTTCCGAGGAAACAACCTCAAGTCCACAGTATCAATTCTATTGAAAAAATTCCACGATTACTATTGGAGGTTTTGAATTTCCTCTTCCTACTGTCAAAAAGAAATATGATATTCTTATTGTCGGGGACGTGCATATCCCCGTTGAGGTAACCTAGTGCTATTCGAAAATTCTCCGGCTTCATGCGATTCGGAATGAGTTTGTTAATAAGACTTGATCAACCTTATTAGTGGATTCCTTTTGATGATCATGAGATGGATGAAGTTAGAAAGCAAAACCTTCTGTACCTTCCTTTTACTTTCTGTTATTTAGATTAAATAAAGCAAAAATAGTATTTTCTGTCTGTTTTCTGAATTATCCTTGCAATAAAAAATACCCCGAAAATAAAAGTTCTCCAAATGTCCTGAAATTGAAATATGATTTTTTCTAGAATATTTAAGAATATTTTGCACTGAGAACACATCAGGGGGAGCCAGCACTTGGCCACGAGAGTCCAAGGCGCGCCCACCCCCTGGGCGCGCCCCCTGCCTCGTGGGCCCCACGTGGCCCCCCTCCACTTATTCCTGCACCCACACACTTCTGCTTCCTCCAGAAAAAATCACCAAGCAGCTCAAACCCGTGTTCTAGCTCATCTTGCTGCGATTTTCGATCTCCTTGCTCAAAGCTCCACTCACAAAACTGCTTTGGGGGATTGTTCTTCAGTATGTGACTCCTCCAATGGTCCAATTAGTTTTTGTTCTACTGCTCTATTTATTGCAAATTTTTGCTTCTTAGGTGACCCTGTTCTTGAGCTTGCATGTCAAATTTATTTGGTCCCAAGTAGTTCTAATGCATGATATAGTCTCTAGGCACTTGTGGGAGTAGTTGCTATCAATTTTGTTGAGTTTGGTTCACTTTTATTTTGAGGGGCTCTTCGAGCCGAAGCTCGAAGGATAAGCAAAGTGAAGATGATAAGAAGCCCAAATATAATCTCCCTCGTACTGCGGAGGTTCGGCCGTGTGAATGGCCTTGTGATGAGTTCTTGAAGGCACCCGGGATTCATGATGATTTTTATTATTTCGCTGAGAATGCAGGCCTCACCGACTTCCTCCGTGACCAGCTCAAACAGTATCTGCTACTCAATAATATTTTTGTGCAAAATTTTCATTTCCATGCTAGGAAGTCACCACCTTCAGTGGATTTTTATTTATATGATGAGTATAGGGAGATGTCCCTTTATGATTTTTGTGAGGTTTGCAAGTTTCCTTTTGAGGGCAGCATCGAGGAACCACATCCTAGGGATGTAGCGGGATTTATTGATATGATTGATGTAGGGGAAACAAGGAAAGTTTCCGATGCAAGAATCACTAGCATACATTTTTTCTGTTCTGCGTTACTTTGCAATATTTGCTAGTAGATGCTTAATTGGTTGTGGGAACAGTGGAAACCTTAGTGCCCCTGATATTGTTATTTTGCGCCATGCCTTGTTTTGTGATACTACCTTCACTTTAGGCGCTATTGTTGCTAAACAATTAAGTCTGAACCGTACAAAGGGCCCCATTCTCGGTGGCATCTTTGCCTCGCGCCTTGCTGCACTACAAAAAAAATACACTTCCGTGATGATACGTGTTTGTCACAGTAGGTCACGTTTTCTGTCATGCATGTACATCCATGACAAATTTATGACAGAATCAAGATAGTCATACCTGTTCTGTCGTAGAAGTGTTCCATGACATTACCAAATATATCATCATGGAAGTGTCCACTTCCATGACGATAAATCACGCGTCACAGAAGTGCTTTCGTCAAGGGTGACCGACATGTGGCATCCACCGTAACGGAACGCCGTTAAGCTATCGGGTCCGGTTTTGGATCCGATAACCCGTTAATAGCCCCGACCAATGGGGATTTTCCACGTGTAAAATCATCATTGGCTGGAGGAAACACGTGTCGGCTCATCGTTGGGACAGATGTCATCCACTCATTGGACCCAAAGCGCCTATGATACGTCGACACGTGGCACGGCCCAACAGAGGCCCATTCCTGTGAAAAGGCCAACCCGTTTGACTTGGACAAAAGGTGGCGAGCCGGCCCACGGCAAGCCTGTTAACGGCCTGTTCGCATATAGCCCATTTACAGCCCGCTATCCCATGGCCCGTTTACGGCCTATCCGAATTAGGCCCAGTAGCGTCATCTGGGCCGTCCAATATAATTCCAGCCCGTTTTAACTTCCGGCCCATGTATGGCCCATGACGTCTTTCGGCCCATATGAGGCCCTTAGTAACGCTCGACCCCTTAACGAACCGTGGTAAAACTGGCCCATAATGAACAGTCTATCACTTTATACCCATTAACGGCCCATTATTCCGTTGGGCCGTTTCCAGCCCATGTTATCTTTCGGCCTTCTCAGGGCCCATTTATTCTTGGGCTCATCTCCAGCATTCGGTTACTTATGGCCCGTTACTGTCATTTTCTGCTTGTGGGCCAAATTCAGCCCGTGGTTACAATTGGCCCGTTTGTGGCCCGTTAATACGTTGGGCCGTTTTCATGTCGAAAAAAACCCGTTGGGCTATTTTCATAGAGTTATCAAATATGGCCTATTAACGGCCCGTTATTGTCCACGAATAGTACGACCCAGGGTTGGTGAAATGATGATACGCCCCGTAGAAGGCCCATGGATCCTACGGCCCGTAAAAGGCCCATGGATCCTATGGCCTGTAGAAGGCCCATGGATCCTACGGCCCGTATAGAAGGCCAATGGATCCTACGGCCCGTAGAAGGCCCATGGATCATACGGCCCACAGGAGGCCCATGGTTACAACAGTCCGTGTGTTGCCATGATTATTTTGGCCTAGTTTCCAAAAATAGGTTATTGTGGCCACTAGAAAAACACATAAAAAGAACTGCAGTGACTACAAGCAAACAACTAAACAAGACAATAAGAAAATAAATAAGCAAGCAATTAATGCTAGCCTATTACCGCTATTACACATATTACATCCACTGGGCATCAAAGTTCGCCACCAGTGCAAATATAGGGAACATAGCAGCATATTACATACACTGGCCGTCAAAATTGGCCACCAGTGCAAATAAACGCGACAGCAAAACAAGAGCATAACTGAAACAACTTTAGAAGAGCTCAAGAAACATGGTATCCACCACCCTGGCAATAAGCTTAGCAAGCTTATTAGCTTTGTCCTGTTTGGCGCTAAAATCCTCCAACGCTTGCTGTTGCACCAGAAAGTATGCATCTGAATGCTCCAGGGACTTCCGCAGTCCTTCCGCTTCTTGTCGTAGCACAACTGATCGATGTCTTTCAGCTTGTAGTTGAGACTCAAGAAACCAAACTGATTCAGACAGCGAGTTTGAATAGCTTGTGCAAGCGGTAGTGGCCAGTAACTCGAACAATAAACCAAGACAGGACTTTGGGGTTGTCTCACTGTCTTCGAGATAGTCTTCCTTAGCTGTTTTATCAGCTTTGTTGGAGACCAACAAGGATGTGTCACTATCCTCAACCTTATCTGCATTACTTCCTTTACCATTTCTTAATAAGGCACTCTTCCCCAATATTCTATCAGCATTCTAAAAGAGGAAACAAGCACACACATAACAGGTTTAGCATGTACTAGTATATGAAACTCATTTTGGTGAACCAGTTCATTAGTAAGGTGGACAGGATTAAACTACCAAGTCTTCTATTGCCAAGTACTAGTACATAATAAAAGCATCAAACAAACATATATCTATGTCCTATGGTCACTGCATTGTCTTGCCAAATCAAAATAGAGACACGGTTCAAATCATATCAGTTCAAGACAAAGCAGCAGTGAAATAATACAAAGCGTGGGAAACTACACGGCACAACAAGATTTCAGATGGGTACCACGGGTCTACATGTACAATAACACTGTTGGCTCTGTTGTGATGCTAGGAATGTGCATGATATGAGAAGTCAACTGTATACACAATTGAAATTGAAATCAACAGAGCTATTGATAAGAGCAAGCATGTTAAAGAAACATGCGTGAACATACCTGATGTGCCATTGGAGTTTCGATTGGATCCTTCAATTTAAAAATAAGTTTGTATGAATAAATACAGTGATACAAGAGCAAAGCAATATGCACGATAGCAATCATAGTTAAAAAGGCACGCCTAAGCGAGCGCTTAAGCGCGCCTAGGCTCTAGGCGTTGGCGAAACGCATTGCGCATAACTACGCTTAATCTGTGCATAATTGCGCATAAGCATGCGCTTTGGTCAGTAAAGTGCAAGGCGGTGGCAAAACGCACAATTAACGCCTAGCGCTTTTTTGAACTATGATAGCAATGGAATCTTAAATTAGAACAGTTGTTCTTCAGGTTTAGGCACTTGTTCTACATGAACAGAGTACAGTAAGATGCAAGAATATAGTACTTCAAATAGAAAATGAGCTCACAGACCTTACCACATTCTTGGTTCGGGGCCAGTACAGAACAAGACGTTCCCAGTCATCGTCCAGTAAATGTGTCTCAGGAGAACGTAAGGGAATTTGATGAGTTTCTTTGCCGGTGAAGTACGTTTTCTTCAAGTAATTCCGATACTGCCACCAAGCATTCTTGAAGATAGCAGAGGTATTAGCACATGTTACCTCATCCTGAGTTTCCAAATCGGTCCTTCTCTATAGAGAAAAATGGGAAAATTTGCTGTATTATAACGATCATGGAGGTAGGATGTATGGGACAAAGCAAAGTAATTGCCATGAATAACATTACTTACACATAACTCCTGGACAAACACTTGCAACTGGCATTTTCCTTCATCTTCAGTATAATATTTCCAAGATGGGAAGATACGCACATACGATTTAACAACATCAAATGCGATAGATGCTAAACTACGACTAGCTGGTTGTGCTTCCTCCACAGGAATAGGCGTACTAACTGGTGGAGTTGGGGTTCGCCGTGGTAGTACTGGCCCTTTGGGCACTGGAGCTGCCTTACTAACTGCTCTTGTTTGGGAGCTCTGTGGTGGAGATGGTGTTGTGTCAACAGGAACTGGGTTACTATCTGCTGGGGTTGGGATTAGATTGGGTGAAGCTGGTTCTCTGTCCATCGCAGTAGGGGTACGCTCTGCGAGAGTTTGGGTTATGTATGGTAGGGCTGGTTCTCGTGCATGTACAACCGGGGTGCTATCTCCACCAAGAGGTAGCACTGTTTTATTTCAAGACCGTGTTTTTAGTCCGCTAGATGCTGGCATCACCCGCTCCAATTCAAATGGCTGATAAACATGAAACATAGTTGAATGTACAGACATTGTATGAGAGACAGATGCAATAGATAGTGTGGAAAAAAGAGGGCATGAAATAGTTGAGATGTATATTGTTTACCTAAAACGGATAGCATGACATAATTTCACATATATGATGTCTATCTAAACTGGATAGCATAGCATAACATAATTCAAAGATATGATGAATAACTAAACAGGATCGCATGACATAATTCACCTACATGTTATCTAAGTAATCAGCGTCACATCATTTAATTCACATATGTGATTTATATGCTAAACAGAGGGCATTAGATATGATGTCTGAACTAAGAACATGGTGTTGAATATTGTGTATATGATGTCTAAACTATGCAATGCAAGACACCATATGCATGATATGAGCAGTATAATCGTGCCAAGTTAGAGCATACACCTCGGTGGGGGAATAGGACTGGTCATCTGTCTCTGAATCCATCTCTGAGGAGCTATCGGGACCCAACAAGAGATCTGCTTCGACAGGTAGCACTGTCTGCTCTGAAGGCCTTGTTTTCACTCCAGATTTTTCAATCTCCCACACAAATGGCTGATTCATAGGAAGAGTAGTTTAATGTACAAACATTGTCGACAAATGAAAATGTAATGAAGAAAAGGATGGGCAAGATATCATTCAAATATATGATGCCTGGTTAAACATGATGGCATTGCACATTTCACGTATATTATGGCTGGCTAAAAGACATGAGACTGCATAATTCCCATGTATGATATAGAAACTAAACAGGTGGCATTACAGAACATGTCTAAACTAAGCAGATGACATATATGATGTCAAAAGTAGGCACTGCAAGGCAACATATGCATGATATGACTAACATCATCATGCCAAGGTAGAGCAAACACCTTGGGGGGTAAATAGGAGTGGTCAGCGGTGTCTGAATCCGCCTCAGAACAGATATCTTCCTCTGGATTACAATCTGGAGAGGGGTGGGGAGGGTTTGCCATTGAACCCACCATGGAGCGATGTCTGCATGACATTGTATTGCCGCGCAAAACTCTTCTCTTTTTCTCTACATGTTCAGCATGATTGGGTACAGTATCTGACATGCATACGAAAAAAAATATGGTGAGATTATGTAAGGAGAGCATGCAGAAATTTAGAGTGATGGTAACAACCAGTGGATGGATCCAAAAATAATGATAGCAGGCTGATGATTGCTTTAATTTAATAAAAAGACAGATGATGATTGCTTTACTATTTGTTTCCCACCCAAGATGAACAACATAGGCATACCCTAGGTGAACCAGATATTAGATAGAGATACTATTCATTGCTTCCTTGATATGTGCCCCACAACTAATTTAGAACTCAAGTTTGAACATTAATTTGGACCTGACTTGGAGTCCAAGAGGTGAACAGGACGATAAAGTAGCATGTAATTTTAAGCAGTGCATAACATAAGCAGAAACAAAAGAGTGCGACCTCTCTTGTGGACCCGTCTACACCTCAGGTTCATCTGCTGAGTCGATGATGGTGCTGCCATTGCGGTGGGTGCCGGCGGCAGGTAAGGAGATCTGAGGCGGCGAAAGACGGGCAGGAGTCGTGATGTCTAGTTTGGTGGATGTTTCTGTCGATGGAGCAGCTCAGTTGAGGTGGACGACGTCGCGGCAGGAGCAGGACAAACCACAGAAATTTCCCTTCGACACCTACCTGTAACTGAAGTAATTCTGTAAGGGCTCATTTGGCTTGCATGATTCTAAAAACGCAGGGATAGGAAAAACACCGGAATAGGATAGGAATGCACATGGTAAACAGAGCATTCGTAAACACAGGATTTCTGTCAACTTGAGTGTTTGGTTTACAGGAATTGGAAGAGCAGAGGAATGCAAAGAAGCATGGCCAAAATAAAGTTAAACCATATGAAAGCGTGTACAGTTAGAATGTTATTCTGCCACTAATGCACTTGGTCTTGTTTTCATGCATATGATTTTGAAAAGTAGGTCCAGGTGGATGTTTTGCTTCATTCCTTTCAACAAAATGCATGAATAATTGAATAGTAGAGTGCCATTGGAAAATCCCCTATTGCTATGTTTTTCCGTTGAACCAAAATAGCCCTAATGGATCGACATGAATGTATAGTAATAAGTGATGCAACAAGTGTACAACCTCTTTGCCGTAGCCGTGTCGACCTCAACATCATTGGGTTGGTCGCTGAAGCAGTTGAGGCAGAGGTGGCTGTCGGAGGTGTGGAGGAAGATCTGAGGAATCTGTAGACGGCGTCCAGGGCACTGCTCTGTTGTGATGGATCGTTCTGTCGTTGGAGCAGCTCTGGTGAGCAGTAAGACATCAAGGATGAAGCAGCACAAGACATACATCGTCAATCTCAAGTGGAATTCTAATAGCATCTCCAATAGATGATGTAAAATAGATGTAAAATTTACGTCACCAAAAACCACCTGACTACAACAGATGAGGTAAAAACTGTTGACTCTGAACTTAACTATCGAAACTGAAATTTACCGTGGAATCTGAATGTTACTGTCGAAACTGAACGCACTGGTAGCAGAGAGGCACTTGACATGTAGTTTAGGGAGGGCCTGCAGTTCATCTTCAACCTGCACCCCCTGAGCTGCCAGCCACCACCGGCCGAACCGCCGGCCCCAGCGCCGCCTCGCCGCCCCAAAATAACTCCCCACCGCCGCCCCGGCCAGCCCTATAGGCCCCCGCCCCCACCCTGAACCCTAAGATAGATAGTGGGGTACCTCTCCGGCGAGCCCCCGTCCCCGCTGCGGGTGGTTCTTCCTTAACTCTGGCGAGCCCCCCACCCCCTGAAAATCGACTGACCCAAAAGTCGATTCAGTCGACTAAAGTGTAGCTAAATCGGAGCAGAGCAGCAGCACGACGAGGGGGAGAGCAGCAGCAGTAGCGCGAGCGAGTGAGCGAGAGCCGGAGCAGCAGCAGCTGGGCGAGCGAGAGCCGGAGCAGCAGCAGCTGGGCGAGCGAGAGGCGGAGCAGTAGCAGCAGATCCGGCTGGTATGGACGCCGCCGCCGAAGGGGCCTCACACTGGGGGAGAGCCGCCATGGAGATGTCGCCCACGGCGCCGGTTTCAAGGTAGTTGCTCCATGGGGGTGCGGGATGGAGCACCGTCGGCACCGGGAGGTCGAGCTAAGGAGAAGGTGCGATGCGATGAGTGTACAACATCTTTGGTGGCGCCGAGTAGGCCTCGGCTTCGTCCGAGGAGTCGGTGAGGATGATGCGGTTCCGGTGGAGCAGGTTAAGGCGGCGTTGTGGGGATGGAGCAGCCGCGATAGACGAGGCGATCGTCGGAGCAGCTCCTTGGAGGTGGAGGACGGGGCGGCTGAACCGGCGGGGCGACGAGATGGACGACGGATCCTCATTCGGGGAGGTGGACGAGGGACGTCGAGCTGTTGCGGTGGACGACGTCGTCAGGGAAGAGGCTCCGACTGGGCAGCGGTGAGGTGGCGGACGGAGGAGGGTGGGGTTTCGCGGCTGGAGCGGAGAGGTTATGGCGGCCTGTGATTTCGAATGGCAAAAAGGAGGCGCTGGGAGGGGGTGAACCATGACTTAGGGACGCGCTTGTCCAAAATGTAGGGTGTGTTACAAAAGTACCCCCCACCGATTTGAACTAGCAGCCCTTTCGGCTCAGGGTTAGAAGGGGGATTTCGCGTGTCGGGATTTGGCAGCTGGAGGGAGTTTTCGCGCGCGTTGTAATTTCGAGATAGTAAGGCGCGGGTTGTGAAGGCGCCAGTTTTGGGAGCACGATATCTGAATTTTCGGGATATAACAAGGCGCGGGTTGAATTTTAGGGACAAGCCTAACGTGTAATGTTGTACTTTTACGTACCAAATCAATTCGCACTTCCCTCAACCAAAAAGAAAACGAAAAAAATGAAACTATTCACACCACACAAAGAGAGAGTCTTGCCCCGTTTTACTATAAAAATGCTATTCAAAGATACTTCCTCCTTCCATCTATATAGGGCCTAATGCGTTTTTCGATGCTAACTTTGACCAAATATTAGAGCAATAATATATGACATGCAACTTACACAAAGCACACCGTTAAATTCATCTGTGAAAGGTTCTTTCAATGATATAATTTTCACATTGTGCATGTCATGTACTATTAATCTTGTCAATAGTCAAAGGCGGTCTTAAAAACGCATTACGCCCTATATAGATGGAAGGAGCGAGTATGAATCCATGTTATGTCCAATTAAATTTTTTCGCTTGCCGTATAATGCATGTAACCTACTCATACCAGCATTTTAGTGCATTCCAAATGTCTATACTACTGTTGCAATTCAAACTGAATTTGAATTCGTTTCTCTATTTCAATAAGAATCTACAATCATGATTGTTGCCAACTTCAACCATCATTCGTGTATTACCTTAATAACACACCACATGATTACTATAGAGATAGATATGAACTATGTGTACTACATGAACTCGAATTCTATTTTTTGAATACACTTGATGTTGATTCCAAATAATAGTACATTTGATGTACTAACTATATATTCATAATCTAAACCATGTTCCATACGTGTACACTGTGTTTATCACACATAGTATAGTGCCCCGCCCCCTACATTATGACAAGTATTTAGACCCGAGCTGCAAAAGCCACACATTAGCCCAAATTATGATCAATGTTCTATATATTATATGTAGTACTAGCAATATGCCCATGCGTTCCACAAAACATTAACATGATCAAGAGGAGGCCTAATTTGCAAATATGGAGAGGGGTGTGGGTATCTTTTTTCAAAATTGCCATAGTTTCCTTCCTATCCGTCAGATATAAATCGGACGGCCTATATTGCAGGATGGCAGACACAGCATCATCAACAACTCCGTTTTTTATAAGAGTAGAGATAAAATATATTATATGTAGTATAACATGTTCATAACCACACCATGTGTATCACCGTTATATATATTCACACATGCGTCGGTTTAAAACACTATGATAAATTCTTCAAATATCCGAATTCTCTTTTTATAATGAAGTATGATCTCTATTCGTCTTTTACACCCACACAATCCTCTTATCTTTGTATCTAGCTAGCGCTAACTTTCTCTCATGCATGCACACGCCTGCATCCCTCTCACCCTCCCTCAGCATTCTCTAGCTCCATCGCGCAAATTCGTCTTTTCACTTTAGGTCGTTCACCCACGGTGTGTGTAGGCCCCCCAGCTCCTTCTTTACGGCACACATCGATCGATATGCCTCTCTAGCCAGGTGTGCCTAGCACAAACACAAGCTTCCCCTCTTCTCTTATCACCGTCCATGCCTCACTCCCACCACTCTTTTCATCGATCTTGTACTCGCACACAACTTCCCCCTCGATATAGTATGACTCTCGCACCACCTCCTAGATGCATCCCTCTCTCTCTCTATCCTTCTCCCCGTGCCTCATTTGCTTCTAACACACACATTCATGTATACCGATCAATCTCCCAACATATACCTAGGTCGACTTTAACTATTCCCCCCCCATCTATCGACGTACCTCACAAGTTATGTCTCTCATTTCTCTGACAAAGGACGCTTGATCTTCCTATGTAGTTATGTCTGCTTACCACAGCCATATCGTCCCCCCTCATCATTCGTGCATGCCTCCTGACCCGTCTCTCACACGCACGTGCACAGATAGGCAGCCATCCCCTCTCTTATTGATACTGTAGGCGTGCCCTCCGGCTGTCTAGCAACCCTATCCCACCATTTTTTAGAAGCAACTCCACTACCACCCCCGCCAACACTCTAGCTCTGTCTCTCTCCCAACCTTATTCCTCTCCTACACATATGCATGGTTGCCGATCGATCTCCCTTAATACATGAGGTAGATCGATCTCCCTTAATACATGAGGTAGGCCTCTCTCCCCCTCCACACATATACCAGCCATTGTACCTCTATAGTTAATTAGGCCTCCCTCCCCCCCCCCACCACACAACGATATTCGAGCGTTGTAGGTAGGTATCCATGCCACAGAGATAAACTGCACATGTCCCCTCTCTCGTTCTAGTAGGCCAGCCACTCTATATCTTTGACGTGGGCACACACAAATTCGATGGCACTCTTTATCAACCGCGCGCGCGCACACACACACATCATCATCCCTCTCTCCGATTCTATGGACACCTCAAGTCGATGATACCTCCACTCTCTTCTCATGGATCGCCCCCTCTATATATATCATATATCCAGGACTCTATTTCACACACATTGCATATGTTACATTTTTTGATTGACCACCCCCCCACCCAAAAAAACTCTCACGAACCCACACACTATATCTCTCTATGTTTGTATCTCTCTCACACAACCCCACATAGGTGGTGTACGTATACAAGAAGAGAATAGGTGCACCGTGCACGTACTCACGCTTCGTGCCCAACCACACCCGCGCGGGTACACGGTGGAGCTCATCTCTGTACGAAATGGCAGCCCACGTGCTAATTTGAATGCGTGTAGCGGTTGTTTACCTACGGAGGTCGTGTACCACGCGTGCACGAAACAAAGTTCGACTTGATGCGTTGGCGCATTATTTTTAAATAAAGTTATATTGCTCAACGGCACGTACACAGAATATAAAATGATTTTTATGAAGAAAAAGGTAGTCCGCTCCACTATATACAATGGAGCATGCCTGCCTGGTTTGTCTCTCTTCAGAGTATCTCACACAAGGCTGTGGTGGCCTCTCTCTCTCACACCGTTGGTCACCGATCCGGGTGCATCCCATCCGCCGGTGGAAAGGGAGGACGTGCATCGTTTCTTCGTTCGACGGCACCGAGGCTGCACGTCCCCATCCGCGGTACACGCCATTCTCGCTGACCAAGCTCCGGCACGGTACGGCCTACGCCACCTGCTCGTTGCCGCAGTATGGGCAGATTCCGCCCGCTGCCGCTCACCTAGTTACATCCCGACGACCTCCAGGGTATCCCCTCTGGCCTTGCTCCACTGCCCGTCTTCCCACGTCGCTGCATGTGGATCTTCCATAGTTCTTTGCCCAAAACGTAGCTCGTCCGGCATACTTTCCATATTGCAATCTCGTCCTCACACCGTTTTAGATAAACACAACCGTGTTGTTATCTTCCCTTAGGACAAGGAATATGCTCTTTTTTTGTCGTCGCAACTGTCATCAACAATATTTGTCTTTTTACAAATTTCAAATGGGCATATTTTAGAGTGTAGATTCACTCATTTTTCTTCGTATGTGTACTCCCTCCGTTCCTACATATTTGTCTTTCTAGAGATTTCAACAAGTGACTACATACGGAGCAAAATGAGTGAATCTACACTCTAAAATATGTCTATATACATCCGTATGTAGTAGTCCATTTGAATCTCTAAAAAGACAAATATTTGAGTAGTCACTCGTTGAAATCTCTAGAAAGACAAATACTCTGGAGTATATTTAAGAACCGAGGGGGTAGTGCACAGCCGCATGGGAGACTCAGACCGGTCGTTGTGCCGCATTAATAGTGAGTAATGAGCAGTCAAATCATAAGCCCCACCTTTTCCCACTGTAAGTTGCTCGGAAGAAGCAACCATCAATACGCTCTTCTTTGAATCCGCTCATACTACTCCATCCGTCACTATTTATAGAGCGCGCTTCAGAAAAAGAAAAAATGTCTGGGACCAAGGCGACTAGCGATCGGCCTGAAAAATAGCATTGGTACTTATAGCACGGTGTCTATTACTAGAGGAAATAATGTGTACACACATGCATGCAGTGCTTCCACCCCGGGTACACACATGAATGCACTTACTCCACTCCGTAGTACTACATCGAGAGAAAAATTGTGGACTTGATTGCGGTTACCACGCCCTAGTTAATTGAGCATTAAACCAAACACGTCTAAAGTCTCTCTGGTGGTGGAAATGCATTGAGAGAAATGCATCATAATGAAGCGCGCACTGTAAACTGTGACGGAGGGAGGATTAGTATGAAGGTGCAAAACAAAGTACACGTATGGCCAGTCGGACAACGCACCTCCTCTTGGCATATCACTGACATGTCGGACCGGAGTGTGAGCAAACCGATCTCAATTGACGGCAAAATGGCCAACCCGCCGTTCCTTGAGAGAGACGAGGAGCGAGAACACACAGACGGGCTCGCACGGAGGCCAAGATATATTCGAGCATGGTTGATCGATATCATCATTACATGTTGGGCTGCCGTTTTCTGCCCTTCTCCGGAATAAATGTGTACTTTATCAGAGATTAAAAAAAGAGTACAGAGGATCCACCATGCGGTTCTAGTAGTAGTACTACTCGTACTACTAAACCTTGCGCTTGGCTCTTCGCCTCTTCGTGAAGTCGAACAATGATGGTACTCCGCATGTTCGGTACTACAGTGTATGCCTCTGGCAATCTGACACCGAATGAACTGATGCATGTCCACCGCCTGGGCGAGGGTACGTTGCATTAGTCAAAAGGCATAAGCGAGCTTCACCTTGTCCTGCAAGCTTCTCCTCGTTCTGTGAGTTGATGGGACACACCAACAAGTAGTGTTAGTCCATACTCCCTCCTTTCAGGTTAATATGGCTTAATGTTTTTTGCAGGTAAATGAGAGAGCTTTATTCATATATAAGCATTCTTAGGATGATCAGCCAAGACACTGGGCACTAGGAAGTGAGCTACCCCGCAAAAAAAGAAGTAGGAAGCGAGGTGTTTCATCAAGGCAGCTCTCGGCCACATTCAAAGTGCAGCAAGCACGGTTTGCACAAAGATGCGCCGCAAGGTTTGCTGACCTGTTTACATGCTGAATAACAAAAAAAGAGGAAATATTACCGAGCACTCCTATTTGTAACAGGATATGAGCCAGAATTAAGCGAGAATTGTGGCGAGTATTCCATGCAATCAACTTCCATTATCACATGCGAGAACCCTCGAAGAGAACCAAATGTGTTGAAGATTGCTTTATCACATTTTAAAAATATAATAAGAGTGCAGACGCTCCTCCATCCGGTTCCTAGTACTAGTATACATACCTCTATAGTAGTAGTACTTGTACTAGTAAAGTTTGCGCTTGTCTGTTCGCCTCTTCGGGAAGTGGAACAATAATAGTACTAGTATAGTGTATGCTTCTGGCAATCTGACACCGAATTAACTGTTGCACGTCCACCGCCTGAGCGAAGGAGAGCTTGCATTAGTCAAAAGTTTCTCCTTGTCCTGCGAGCCACCGCGCGCAAGCTTCTCCCGTCCTGCAAGCTTCTCCTTGTTCGGCAAGTTGATGGGACACATCAAAGTAATGCTAGTCCATACTGCCTCCTCTCCGGTTAATATGGCTTAATTACAAACGAGATAAATACACTGTCTGTCACTGTATATTTGTAAAAATACGGTCAGTGGACTTCATAATACGCTCATTGCGCTCAATATATACATTTTCCGGTGTTTATATGGTCACTAGCTCACCCTGGCTGAGTATGTGTGTGCATGCACGTGTAGGTTGAGCACTTGAGCGTGACCGTGTGTGTTCCGTCGTGTGCTCGGACATGCATGCATTAGGGCGTCGCGCGCGTTTTTGCGTCCATGTGTACGTGTGACTGTTGCATACACGTAGGGGGAGTACGTGTAGGGGCCACTAAAGGAGCAGTCAAATCACACAGTAAGTTAGTCGGAAGAAGCAACCATCATTTCACTCTTCAATGACTCGTACGCAGATATAAAATGGTTGATATGGAGAGAAAAAGAAAACCACTATATATACACTAGCAGGAGCCTAAGCTACAAGCCTGCTTGCTTGGGTTGCTCTCTTCACAAGCATAGAACGACGGTGGCCACACCGCTGGTCACATATCCGGCCCGATCCCGCGGCTGGGGGAAGGGAACAATGTTCTACGTAGACGCGGTCGACATCGGCGAGGGAGAAAATCCACAGTCGGTGCGTCCCAATCGGGGGTCACCGCGGTATGGGCCGATACCGCGTCTCAACCGCCCTTCTAGCTACAGCCCGACGTCCGTTTCGAAAATATTAGTGCATGTCAACAAAATTATACTAGTACCGCTGTTCCGTTTCGAAAAAAAAGCATATAAGCTGTTACTTCTTACCCAAAGGATCTTTATATCTAACAGACACAAAATATCCATTCGACTGTTCGAAATTACTTTCACTGCTGATCTGATGTTGAGGTAATTGCTGCATCGCCACCAAAACCCACCATCTCTTAAGCTAAAGTAGACCGAGCTAACCCCTATATTAGCATATTACTAAGATAAACAGAAGGCACTGTAGAATCATTTAGGACGTGAGCTTGTCAATCTGAATGTGGAGGGACACCAGCTTAGCCCCGGCCAGCAGCTTGGGCGGAACTGTGAAGAAGGTCAGCTCCTGCACGGCGACGTCGCCGGGATCCCTGTTGCTTGTCACCTCCATTTCCACCTTGACGGCATCGGTCCTGCCTTTGGGCTCCCCCAGCGGGCCGTTCGCCCACAGCTTGGCCACGTAGTGCGGCAGTGGGGATGCCCCCGCTCTGATGCAGACGACCGACACGGTGATAGGCGCACCGATGTCGAGCACGCCGCCGACCAAGAAAAACGCGCGGCCGTCCTCCTCCGCGAACAGCAAGAGCCGTGGCTCCAACAGTGGCACTTGAAGCTGGAGAGCACCGGCGGCGGGCCTTCGTAGCCGCAGACGGGCACGTGGCATTTGCAGGGCGCGAGCAGACACACACTCTGGTGATCGGCGAGCTTATGGTAAGTGACGTCGAGCCCACGGCCTTCGTGCGGGCACTCCACCCTCATCGAGGAGAGGACGGCGTCCACTGCCGTGTTCCGGACGTCAAAGCCACCGCCGCGCTCGCACTTCTGGCACTGCCGCTGGTTCCCGGGGGCTCGACGCGGCAGTCCGCGCAAGCCAGGTGCCTCCCTTGCACTGCGCAAATCAATCGAACAACACATCAATCAAGAAACCTGCACCTTGCTCGATTAGCTGAACGGACGAGGTGTATTCGAACCTCATACACTGGAGGCTTCAAGGGGAGGAGGCACAAGGGGCAGTGGAGCAAGGTGAGGTCCATTGAGACCATAGAGAGCTCCATCGTCGGGTCCTGTTCCGTCTGCATGATCTCGCCCTCCTCATGCACAACCATCTCTCGCTTTATTAGGGCCAGGGCATTACAAAGCTTTACCGTCACATATTCATACTACTTCAAGGTGCATTAAATCAACACATGCAAGTATCAAAAGGAGAGTCACGACATGCATACATGCGTTGTAATTAATGCATCGATAAATGCAAATTATTGAAATATATCGAGTGCAGTGCTTTGATGTGTCGCGTCAACTCGTACAAGACCGAGAAGTTTGATTACTACAACGCCCTTTCGCCTTAACCGCACCTCCCTTTGGCTGCATGATAGGTGGGCCACCAACCTATTGGGCCCATCTGTCATGGATGCAAAGGCAGGAGAAGTAAGTCAATGAAGTTGCGTCCCTCCCTCGCCCATGAGCGTGGTGGCTGGCAGGACTAGGAGAAGCTTTCGTTCGCTACACGCTCTCCCTCCCGTACACGGTGGACATGCAGCAGTTCAATCGGTGTCAGATGGCCAAAAGCATACTGTAATACTCCTCCACTGCAGTAGTACTCCATCATTGTTCGACTTCCCGAAGAGGCGAAGAGCCAAGCGCAGCCCAGACGCTTGTGTGGCAGTTTCATGTGTAGAGTAGTCTAGGATAGCGTGTACCGTGCCTATAAGCTTAAAATCGTTGGGGTCAGCTCCATGCTATATTTTTTTGATTAAAATAATCTTCTGGCCCTACCTGTCATCCTGGTGATTCTAGTTTGCATGCTCATCTGGTCAAGATAGGAATATATATTTTAATTTGTGGTGGGGTAAATGTTAGAGGTTGCAGCAAATGGAGTATTGTACACTGTGGGTCTTTCAGCCAAGTTTAGAGGCAACCATGTGGGGCCAGTGCTATGATGTGTCGCGTCAACTCGTACAATGAGGAGAAGCTTGATTTTACTACTACACGCCTTTCCCTCGCCCATGTGCGCGGTGGCTCGCAGACGAGGACATGCTTTTGCTTATAGTACTACAACAAGCTATCCCTCCCGCTCGCGGTGGACGGACATGCAACAGTTGATTCGATACTGTAGAAGCAGTAGTAGTAACATCATTGTTCGTCTTCTTGAAGAGGCGAAGAGCCAAGTGCAACCCGAACATAGCAATTGCGAACCTTGGAGCACGCATATAGCCAGGCTCTTGCATGAGACAAAATTACTATGTGAGCCCACTATTGTAGTACTTGCTAGTATAGCCGTGTAAACCAGAAAGGAGTATTTTCCTTTCTAGAGATTTCAACAAGTGACTAGACTACACCGAGACGGAGTACATATGGAGCAACATCAGTGAATCTATACCGTAAATAAATACGTAGTTCACTCATTTTCCTCTCAGCCTTGATCGCGGTGCACAATATTGAGTATACTAGTACTATCATCTTGAAATTTACGAAGTCACCATAGGCACCTCGTCGTCGACGGGAACGTCTCCTGACACGCGATAGACGCGAGCGGTAGTCGCCTCCATAGGTGCTTGAATGCCAAGGAGGGAGAGGGTAGCGGTTCCCCAGACGTTGAACGGTCAATGATGCATCCTCAAATTACTCTACATGCAGAGGGAATTAATTGGAGAAGCAGAATAGAGCCAACACGATGTGAATGCAACAGAGTTTGGATTCTCATATAAAGGCGTCCCACCACTCCAATCCATCTACTCCTTAGTCTCTGCGCAACACTGCTCACTCCAATCCAAGACCAAGTGACTAGAAGCCAAAAGCACCTATGGAGGCGATGGTCGCGAGCGGCAGTCGGCTGTGCCAAATCATCCAAGGCGCCGGCCTGCGGCCTCGCACCGTGCAGCGTTTCCAGACGGTGCTGGCGACCGCCGGCGTCGTAGCCCTCGCCGACGCCGGCTTCGCCTCTCGCATGGACGACATGATGGTCAACTCCATCCGCAAGTTCGCCGCCGTCAAGAAGCGTCTAGTGAAAGCTCCTACTAGTCCTGCCAGCCACCACGCTCATGCGCGAGGGAGGGACGCAGCTTCATTGACTTACTGCTCCTGCCTTTGCGTCTATGACAGGTGGGCCCAACAGGTGGTTGGCCCACCTGTCATGCGGCCAAAGGTAGGTGCAATTAAGGCACCGGAGCTCAGTCCGTGAGGGAGAGGGCATTGTAGTAATCAAACTTCTCGGTCTTGTACGAGTTGACGCGACACATCAAAGCACTGCACTTGATATAAGTCTTTTTACACATTTCAAATGGACCACTACATACGGATGTATGTAGACATATTTTGCTTCGTATGTAGTCACTTGTTGCAATCTCTAAAAAGACTTATATTTGGAAACGGAGGGAGTACAACGCATGCATGCATGACGTGACTTTCCTTTTGATACTTGCATGTGTTGATTTGATGCTCCTTGCCAAATTTTGACTATAAATTTAACTAACCAAATTTTCGTGCATGTCACAAAAAATTAGGGGGCTGTTTGGATTGTGACTATGTTTGTCTTATGTTGCCACATTATTTTTCCCACAGTTGCCTAACTTGAGTTTCTCAAATTGTTAGACACACTTTGGCTTGCCTAAGGGAATCTTGCCACACTTTTTGTGTCTATGACATGTGGGGTTCACTTCTAATAAAAAATTCTTGTCTTAGGTGTGGCTAATAAAAAAGACTTATATTTAGGAACGGAGGGAGTAGAAAATATAAATAATAATGCATGTTGGGGCAACCCATGTTTCCGATAATTTTAGCCGTGGGCTTGTTCACAATTTTTACGAGGGGGTGGTTGTTCATTTAATGGAGGGACTTGTACCAGACTTGAACGATACAAAGAGCGACCTGGCACACCGTAACACCACTTGGAACAAGCGGGTAGCTATCTCAAAAAATAATCAACAACTAAAAAACGGCGACCTGGCACGTAGTACACAATTTTAAACGATTGTTTTGATGGAGTGAAAAAGGAAAACTACCCCACTACGTATATATAGGCCGGAGCCTCCGCGCTTGCTTGCTAGGGTTGCTCTATTCACACACTCTCATCCTCTCCAGATCTAAACAAGATAGGGGTGGTAACGCTGTCTTTCTCCCTTCAAATAACATTGTCTTTCTATCCTCACCACTGGTTACAGATCCGGACGTATCCCCCTCCGCCGGTGAAGGGGAGGAGGGGCAGCATTTAGGCCGTCGTCGACAGCGAGGGAGGAGACCCACTGCCAGCCGCACCATTATCTCTGGCCGAGCGCCGATGCGGGAGGTCCTCCGATCCCTTCGTTGTTGCCCTAGTGTGGGCGGATCCGGTCTCCCGCCGCCCACCTACCCACATCCCGACGACCTTCAGGTATATCTTCCTTCAAAACCGCCTTAGCTCTACTTCCCCAGCTCGCTACGTCACTGCATGTGCATCATTTTCTACCTCTCAGCCCCTCTCGATCGGATGGTCGAACGTCACCTATTTTTTCCTATTGTTAGAGGTAAACCTACTTCATGGAGTCGAATCTTGTACTTGGTTCAAACAAGAAATAAAGTGGGGGTGGGGGAATTTAGTATGTAGTACATCGGACTTGGTACAAACAGGAAGGAAAGGGGGTGAAAGTAGTACAGACTGGTCATCCAACCGGTCTCTTGGTCGAAATGGGAAATATATGGGTAACGCTGTACACAGTGGTATGACCATGACTAGATTTGCTATCCACACATAGGAGTAGGTGGCTAGAGTGAACAAAAATGGGACCATCCCAAATATGTTTCTTGGATGTTTGTTTCTCAGGGCAACAAACTATGAATCACCACTTTATGCCCCTGTTTAGGTACATGGTGCTAGACTGCTGGTGCACCCACTGTCACATGCCCTTATACCAAATATTTAGCTGTTCTTAATCTAATGCCCCTGGTAAAAATGAAGCCATGCCACTGTTATAAGCCATGACAAGGTTAGCTAAATGTTTTTGCCTGTAATTGTTTGAGACTCTGACTGTTTCCTCTGTAGCTTTTTGTGCAAACAGGGATATCCATTTCACCTGGTTGCTGTTGTGACCTTTTGGTGCACTGCACAAAACTCTTCTTAAAAGAAAGAAGTGACTTTTGTGTTGTTTAACTGGATGTTAGAATGGAACAGTTGGTTCATTTCGGTGGAACTGCACAAAGGGAGATCTGTGTTCCAATCCTCATCATCCATATTGGCACCATAACCTTCCTTTAGGTAAGAATGATATTTAATGCATGTGTTCATCTCTATTTTGCTACTGCCATGAGAAAATAATGCTATTTTTTACTAGTACACTTGTACTCCCTCACTGACAAAACTAATTCTGAAATAGAAGGCCAATCATGTACTTGGTTTCACCAACTCGTGAGGAGAATGAGAAACAGAGCATGAAGAGGAAGAAGAAGAGTAAATAGTGCCAAGGAGATCTTGCTGAATCTAGAGGCCTCGGTCGAGGCCATTGAAGGGCTCCGACAACGACTACCTTACATGTGAGACGATCCTCCAGGGAGCCCTTCCACTTCTGCTGTATCACTTAATTAATTAGGAGTACTTAAGTACCACTAATTTATTGCTGCCTAATTTTCCTGTCGGAGTTAAACAAATCTTTAGTAGCACCCTATGCTGAATCATGTACGTGTGTATGTTTGTCTATGGAGGTGAATCATGTGGTGGAGCAGGGAGGGAATGCTAACTTTACCCATTAAGATAATGAGGGTGCTTCTATTTGTTAGTGTATGTTTCATCAACTAGTCCCACTATTACAGTAATCTCACTCTCTCAATATATGTGCCAACACGGATGCTCGATTTTGGTGGAACTGCGCAAAAACTTTGGGTGCTTCATTGCCTCGATAGCTTCCTTCCTTTCCTGTTAGTCGCTAATCTCGGCTTGCATTCTTCCTTTGCTGTCAGTCGCTTGGCTTATCTCGGCTTCCAGTCAAAGGAAATAGTAATTGATATGCTACCTCACACAGGTTGGTACTGGTCTTTATCCTGATTATTGTGCTTGTCATATGTATTGGTAATTTGGTATTGTGCTATTGTTTGCCGATTTCATAAAGGAGTAACTTGGGCCTGAACTCGCAGGCAAATCATTACATCGGGTGATTTCAGTAGAACTGCACAAAAAGATCAGATGGACAGGTACTTATGCTGCTGCTATGTACTCCAAAGTTCACTCAGACAAGCATCGATGTTGACAAGAAGAAGTGCCTATATTCATTCGAGTATCAACCGGCGTCAACCAATTGTCAAACTCCAAGTATTAGGAGAGTGAACGCCAAAAATATTGCTTGGCGCATAGCCCAGAAAAACGCAGTCCAGTCTTTGGTCCCAACTTGTGCCTTTTGGTTATCGGCACATATGGTAGCGAACTGTATGGCATGGAGTCTAAAGATTCCAGACAAGTTGGTTGACGTGTATATTCATCTGGCACTTAATTAGTCTGCACGCCAGGGATGCTCCATTTCAGTTGAACTGCACAAAAAATTTGGGCAGTTCATTTTCTCGTCTGCAATGTAGAATTTTGGCGAGCTACAGGACCAAGATGAGCCAGTAAACTAGTTGGATGAAAGTAGTGGCCAAGTTGCTCAAACCTCCCTCGCACGAGGTCACTATTTGAGGATAAACCTACAAGCAAAGTTCAGATTGTCTGTGCTGCCTCTTATGTACTCGAAATTTTACTCGTACAAGCATTAATTTTAGCAAGAAGTACCTCCGACTGAACACTATTTACCAGTCTACAATGTAGAATTTTGGCGAGCTACAGGACCAAGATGAGCCAGTAAACTAGCTGGATGAAAGTAGTGGCCAAGTTGCTCAAACCTCCCTTAGCACGAGGCCACTATTTGAGGATAAACCTACAAGCAAAGTTCAGATTGTCTGTGCTGCCTCTTATGTACTCGAAAGTTTACTCGTACAAGCATTAATTTTAGCAAGAAGTACCTCCGACTGAACACCATTTACCAGTCTGTACCCTAGGTAATTAAAGTTCGTCCATGGATCATATTGGTTGTGATCTCAATCATTTGGATGCATAAACATACTGAACATGTGTATATCTGAATCTTTTTGTGAATTATCTATGAATATTGTTGTGTGATCGATCAATCATTTGGATCCATAGACATGCTGAACTTGTGTATATATGAATCTTTTGAGTTGTTGATAGTGAATGTTGGCTATGAATATGAACGTGTCCTGTGAACCCGAGTTTGATACGAATGTTTACCTTTTCTATTGTGCTTGTGTGTGAACTTGTTAGTATGCCTACTGTGGGGTATGTGACGTGTGGGTGTCAACAGCACACCTTCTTCCCGAGAAGAATTGCACCTGCTTTGTTAGGGTAGCAACGGCGCATTAGCTCTTTTTAATCTTTTTGCTCTGTCTTGCCCTCTCCCCCGCTCAACCCCTGCCGTAATGTTTTCGGCCTCAAAACAAACATAGTACTGCATTGTTTTTGTGGCTTGATGAAAAATCGAGTGCTGGTTTCTGTAGGTTGGCCCGCCCAGCAAATGGGCTGCTGGTCCACCATGGACTGGGAGGCTAAAAATACAAGTTGTATGGTGCAGAGGCAAGTAAAAAAACACCATCGAGAGCCATCCACTGAAGAAAAAAATCGCTCTTCATGTGCTTCTTCAGTCGTGCCGCCGGCCCCCTCTTTAATCCAGTTCGCTCGGGGATCTGGTATCATTGGGTTTTGTATTTTAACATGTGTAGCCCACGACATATGGTGACAGTGGTTTCAACTTATTTTTTGAGGTCCATACCGGCCTATGGGCTTTTTCTTAAAGATCGGCAGCCCGGTATATTTTTTTAACCACATTATATATATTTATATTATTACTATTATCGTATATTTTATAGAGACTTATATATACACTATAAAAACATCCCACGTGTTATTAACTTATAAAAGTAAATGTTTAACAGAAGTTGGCAAAAAAATCCTGGTTTTTTTTTTACTCACAGGCAAGGAAAATCCTGGTGATTGCGTACAAAAGCTTGCGAAGATTTTAAGGACCAATGTAATAATAATGCGCTCATTTTTATTTTGAGCAATAACTCGCTAATTTGTTAATTATGTATATAAAAAATGTGCCTCTCCGGTTTATTTGTGATATTAATTGCTCCTTCTAACATAACATTATATATATAACGAGCCCAGCTAATTCGTGTATTTGAAGGAAGTGCAAATGGGCTGGGATTTCGTAGATAATATAAATGGGCCGCATTGACACAAAATTATTTTATCACCCAGCCTAGCAAATGGACTGTACATTCTAGAAAACATGGGTTAAATATATGCCACATTTTTGCGGGCTGACATGTGGGCCAATAGGTCGAAGCCTATGCAGGGCATTGTCAACTTGGTTGGCATGCACCTTCAATCTCTCGTCTTCTTCCTCCAGCATCGCCGGGACCGCCTAGTCCGGCCTCCGGCGGCTAGCGGCTCTGCTTAGCACGCATCGCTGCGAAGCGCTACCCCACCGCCAGCCAGGCTATCCCTCGACCCCTCCACACCTCCTGTTATTCTCCACCGACTGCAGCCCCACGCCAGACCAGAACCAGTTATAACCCTTCTCCTCCACTCAATCTGCGACTCCACTGCCGCGTCTTCCCAGCTCCGAGTCGTTCCCGTCCGGGGCCTCGCCGTCGTCCACCGCCTCGCTGTGCTCGGTGCGGCGTGGTCAACAAATGAGAGTCATCGGAAGAGGACTGTACGTGGAGAGCCTGACGGCTGGGACCCAGGAGGTCCATGGTCGCACGCAAGGAAAGTTCCTCCTTATTAAGCTGAAAAAAATGTTTCCTCCACCTGACAGCTGGGACCCACCGGCTGTATCTTCGCACCAAAGGAAGTGCCTCCTTGTTATGCAAAAAAATTATTCCTCCCGTTGACAGCTAGGACCCGTCAGATTTGGTGGTTGACTTATGGGCCTACTAAGCGGACGTGTACGTAGGGCTTTGTCAACTTAATCAACAAATGATTCTAGTAGCTGGACCGTTGGATATTAATCCAACAGCCGTGCTCCTTCTTCAACCTCTGTTCTTGCTCCTGTCTCCCGTGGGTGGCACCGTGGCTGTGCTGCCGCGCACCCAAACCAGTCAAGTTTCCCACTCCTCTCCATCTGCGACTCCACTGCCCCATCTTCCCCATCTCCGGGTCGTTCTAGTCTGGGGCCTCACCGTCGTCCACCGGCCTTTGGTGCGCTCGACACGGTGTGGTCAACATGGTCAACAACCGAGAGTCATCGGAAGATGACTGTACGTGAGAGGCTGACAGTGGGGACGCACCACGCCCATGGACACATGCATGCAACGGAATGTGACGTGGTCAATGTGGTCAAGGAACGACTTCCATCTGAAGTGTACTGTACATGGAGAGGCTGACAGCTGGGTCCACGGCCGCAGCAAGGAAGTGCCTCCTTATTACGCGGAAAATAATGATTCCTCCACCTAACAGCAGGGACCCACGGACGGGCCACCATATTTTGCGAAAAAAACGTTCCCCTGACTGCTGGGACCCACCGGATGGGTCACCGTATTTCGTGAAACAAAAAACGTTCCCCCCGCTGTCAGCTCGGACCCACCGGAAGTGCCTCCTTATTACGCAGAAAAAATGAATACTCCCCCTGCTAGCTGGGACCCACCTTGGTGGGAGGCTGACTTGTGGGCCTACTAAGTTGACGGGGACGGAGGGCTTTGTCAACTTAGTCAATATGAACGATTCTAGCTCCAGTGACTGTACGATGTCCATCCAACGGCCATAGTGCTTCTTCAACCTCTGGTCTTCTTGCTCCAGCCGCCCAAACCAGCGCCGGTCGTGCCGCGTGCTCCTGCCTCCCGTGGCCGGCTGTGATGCCGCGGAGGCCTCACCGCCCCTACTACTCCCACCGTTGGCCAGGCCATCCCTCTACTCACCCACACCCCCTGTTATTCTACGGTGACAGTAGCCTCACACCGCAGCCGAAATAGTGAACCCTCGCACTCCTCTCTGCGCGGGCTTCCACTGCCGCGTCTTCCCCGGCTCCGCGTCGTCCCCTTCCTAGGCCTCGCTGTCGTCCACCGCCCTGGTGCTCTCGGCGCGGCGTGGTCAAGGAACAACTTCCATCGGAAGAGTACTGTACGTGGAGAGGCTGACAGCTGGGTCCACGGCGGCCGCAAGGAAGTGCCTCTTATTACGCGCAAAATAATTATTCCTCCACCTGACAGAAGGGACCCACCGCACGGGCCACCGTATTTCGCGAAAAAAAGTTTCCCCCCTGACTGCTGGGACCCACCAGCTACATCTTCGCACGCAAGGAAGTGCCCCCGGGCAAAAAAATGATTCGCCCCCCTGACTGCTGGGACCCACCAGCTATATCTTCGCACGCAAGGAAGTGCCTGATAGTCGGGACCCACCTGGTCGAAGCATACGTAGCATTGTCATTCTGGTCGCGAACATGTACGTACATACTGGTCGATGTAGAGCGCGCACGTGTCGTAGTAGAGGCGCGCATGTAGCATGTACACGTATGTACAACGGCTAGTGGGCAAGAAAGAAAATACAGCCACATACGTACATACGGGCGGGGTCTCGAACGCCTACTCGCGCATACGTACGGCCACGGCTCGTGTACATGGCTGGTTCGGAACGAGAAACTGCGTTGTCGTCGTGTTCATGGCGAGGCAACGAAATGCGTCGTGTTCTTCGGGAGGCAACGGAACACATGGGAGCCAACCGGCTTGGACGGAACAGCCGATGGAAACGAGGCCTGGCGTACCGCAGAACGGAGGAAACTGCCTTGTGTTCGACCGGCCACGTTCGAAACGGGATCATGTTCATCGGGAGGGGTCTGGCGTACCGCAAAACGGAGGAAACGGACCTCCTACGGTCTAAACGGGGGTCCTGTTGATCGGGAGGGGTGCGGCGTACCGCAAAACGGGACTCCATGATATACTGTTCATCTCCACCATCGACCCCCTCCAGCCTCCACGGGCTACTGTTCATCCACCGTCGACCTCCTCCAGCCTCCACTTGCGACTGTTCATCCACGGGCTCCTGTTCATCCAGCCTCCACCGCGCGCTACTCCACCGGCTACTGTTCAACCAGCCCTCTCCATGGGATCCTGTTCAACCACCCCTCCACGGCTACTGTTCATCCAGCCCTCCACCGTCTACTGTTCATCCAGCCCTCCACGGGGTGGTCCTGTTCATCCAGCCCTCCATGGGGTCCTGTTCATCCAGCCCCAACCGGCTCGATCGATCGAGGTCCTGTTCATCCAGAGGCAACACCAGGGGTCCTGTTCATCCACCCCCACCGGGAACTGTTCATCCAAACCCCCTAGCAACGCTCACTGTTCATCTAGAGGCAGCATCGATCGGCTTCAGTTAGCAGCAGTAGCAAAGGAATCGCTCGATCGGGTTCAGTTAACAGCCATCGATCGATCGCTCGGGTTCAGTATGGCGTAGCCTGCAGTGCAATCGCTCGGGTTTAGTTAGAGCCCAACGCCTCGCTCGGGTTCAGTTAGAGCCCAACGCCTCACACCCACGCGCGTGCGTGTATGAGAGAAACACGCATCGCTCGGCCCGACCACCCACCGTAACCGCGAACACCCCGATGTTTTTCTCGCCCTCGCTTCTACCATGGTTTTTTCCGTCATGGACGGCCCAAAGGATGTCCTGTAGCTGCGTCTCAGGCCCGCCCAGGATGAAAAGCCCATTTTCTGTCATGATCTTTTGTCATAGAAGTAGGACCCCACCACATCTATGATGATACCGGGTTTTGTCACAATTATCGTCATAGAAGTGTCATAAGTATGACAGAAAAATTTCGTTCGGCCCAAAATGTCACGGATGTGTCTTTTTTTTGTAGTGCTGCACACTTTAATATACCTATTAGGCATTATGAGAAAGAAGAAAAGTTGCTGCCCCTGTCTTTTTAGATTATAAGAGTATGGTAGCACATGACTTTATTATTAAAGATAAGAAGAAGATGCTTAAGTATAAACTGATGTTTGATAAAAATTATTGTGAGATTATTACCTTGCATGCGCCCTCTTTGTTTAACATATTTTGAGGCACGTACCTCATCCAGCCAGAGCCACCACTTGACCCTTATTGGCAGTCTGTTTATCAGTGGGATCCGGAGGAGCCCGAGGATCCTCCTCAGTACACTGGAGAGAACCCTTTGATCCGTGGGCTTAGACCAACTTAGGCCAAAAGCCTAAGCTTCGGGGAGTATGTATTTCTCAGCAACATCACATTCATGTTCACACACTCATTCTAGTTGTCAGTGCTCATACTTTTTCATTATAATATCCATGCTAGTTTATTTCCTTTTTCTTGCTTTCTTCTTGTGTGTTTGAATAACCTTAAGAAGAAAAACCAAAAAAATTAGTTGTAGTTTTTAGCTAGTTTACTTTCCATGCCTGTAGTAGTAGTAATTAAAAGAAAACCCAAAAAGATTTCTCTTTCTTCTTTTGCTTGTTGGGAGCCTTCCCGTGTAAATAGTTTTATTTCTTTTCTTTCCTTTGGGGGTCGAGAGGAGAAGACCATAATGAAAATGTTGAAGTGGCTCTTATATGAATTATTGTTGATTTAACCAGGAGCCCATGTTACCTTGTCTTCTCCCTTGTATTAAAATGCTGGCAGATTCTAGCTTAGTCCAATGCATGTGCACTATTATTATTATCCACACCGTCCGATCGTGCAAGTGAAAGGCAATAATGACGATATATGATGGACTGATTGAGATGAGAGAAGCTGGCATGAACTCGACCTCTCTTGTTTTCGTAAATATGATTAGTTCATCATTCCTGATTTAGCCTATTATGAATGAAACATGTTTGCAATGATAATTAGAGATTATAGTTGCTTATGTCATGCTTAATTAGCTAGGAGTTTATAATGGTTTACCTTGCGTGCCAACATGCTATTAAAATGGTTGTGATGTGGTATGATAGGGTGGTATCCTCCTTTGAATGATTCAAGTGGCTTGACTTGGCACATGTTCACGCATGTAGTTGAAACAAAATCAACATAGCCTCCACGATATTTATGTTCATGGTGAATTATATCCTACTCATGCTTGCTTTAATGCATGTTCATGACTGTTGTCGCTCTCTAGTTGGTCGCTTCCCAGTCTTTTTCTAGCCTTCACTTGTACTAAGCGGGAATACTGCTTGTGCATCCACTTCCATAAACCCCAAAGTTATTCCATATGAGTCCACCATACCTTCCTATATGCGGTATCTACCTGCCGTTCCAAGTAAATTTGTATGTGCCAAACTCTAAACCTTCAAATGAAATTCTGTTTTGTATGCTCGAATAGCTCATGTATCAACTAGGGCTGTCTGTATCTCCCATGCTAGGCGGGTTATTCTCAAGAGGAGTGGTCTCCGCTCCTCACTCACGAGAAAATGGCTGGTTACCGGGATGCCCAGTCCCATGCTCAAACCAAATCAAAATAATTGCAAACAAAACTCCCCCAGGACTATTGTTAGTTGGAGGCACCCGTTGTTTCGGGCAAGCCATGGATTGATGCTTGTTGGTGGTGGGGGAGTATAAACTTTACCATTCTGCTTGGGATTTGCCTATAATGTGTGTAGCATGAAAGATATCGAGATCTCTCGGTTGTTATGTTGACAATGAAAGTATGCCGCTCAAAATATTATTTATCTCTATTTCAAAATCGAACTCTGGCACCTCTACAAATCCCTGCTTCCCTCTGCGAAGGGCCTATCTATTTACTTTTATGTTGAGTCATCATCCTCTTATTAAAAAGCACCAGTTGGAGAGCACAGCTGTCATTTGCATCCATTACTATTATTTTATATTGAGTATGACTATGACTGGATCTCTTTTACCATGAATTACAATGTTTAGTCAGTCCTTGATCTTCAGAGGTGCTCTGCATTTATGTTTTGCGGTCTCGGAAAGGGCTAGCGAGATACCATCTTGTTATATCATATTATGATTGTTTTGAGAAATTGTTGTCATCCAAGATTTATTATTATTGCTCGCTAGTTGATTATGCCATTGATATGAGTAAATATGAGACCTAAGTGTTATTGTGAATAATGGTTAGTTCATAATCTTTGTTGAAAACTTGAATGCTGGCTTTACATATTTACAACAACAAGAGCAAACAGAGTTTGTAAAAGTTTTTCCTTATCACTTTTAGTTTGTCAACTGAATTGCTTGAGGACAAGCAAAGGTTTAAGCTTGGGGGAGTTGATACGTCTCCATTGTATCTACTTTTCCAAACACTTTTGCCCTTGTTTTGGACTCTAACTTGCATGATTTGAATGGAACTAACCCGGACTGACGCTGTTTTCAGCAGAATTGCCATGGTGTTATTTTTGTGTAGAAATAAAAGTTCTTGGAATGACCTGAAACTTCAGGGAGAATATTTTTGGAATATACAAAAAATACTGGCAAAAGAATAAAGACCAGGGGGCACACACCCTGCCCACGAGGGTGGGGGCGCGCCTACCCCCCCCCCCTAGGCGAGCCCCCTGCCTCATGGGCCCCCTGGAGCTCCACCGACCTCAACTCCAACTCTATATATTCACGTTCAGGGAGAAAAAAATCAGAGAGAAGGATTCATCGCGTTTTACGATACGAAGTCGCTGCCAAGCCCTAATCTCTCTCGGGAGGGCTGATCTGGAGTCTGTTCGGGGCTCCTGAGAGGGGAATCCGTCGCCATCGTCATCATCAACCTTCCTCCATCACCAATTTCATGATGCTCACCGCCGTGCGTGAGTAATTCCATCGTAGGCTTGCTGGACGGTGATGGGTTGGATGAGATTTACCATGTAATCGAGTTAGTTTTGTTAGGGTTTGATCCCTAGTATCCATTATGTTCTGAGATTGATGTTGCTATGACTTTGCTATGCTTAATGCTTGTCACTAGGGCCCGAGTGCCATGATTTCAGATCTGAACCTATTATGTTTTCATGAATATATATAAGTTCTTGGTCCTATCTTGCAAGTCTATAGTCACCTATTATGTGTTATGATCCGTTAACCCCGAAGTGACAATAATCGGGATAGTTACTGGTGATGACCGTAGTTTGAGGAGCTCATGTATTCACTAAGTGTTAATGCTTTGGTCCGGTACTCTATTAAAAGGAGGCCTTAATATCCCTTAGTTTCCAATAGGACCCCGCTGCCATGGGAGGGTAGGACAAAATATGTCATGCAAGTTCTTTTCCATAAGCACGTATGACTATATTCGGAATACATGCCTACATTACATTGATGAACTGGAGCTAGTTCTGTGTCACCCTAGGTTATAACTGTTGCATGAGGAATCGCATCGGCATAATTCTCCATCATCGATCCAATGCCTACGAGCTTTTCACATATTGATCTTTGCTTAGTTACTTTACCATTGCCACTTTTACAATTATTACAAAACTTCTACTGTTACTTTTGCCACTGTTACCGTTACTTCCATACTACTTTGCTACTAAATACTTTGCTGCAGATACTAAGTTATCCAGGTGTGGTTGAATTGACAACTCAACTGCTAATACTTGAGAATATTCTTTGGCTCCCCTTATGTCGAATCAATAAATTTGGGTTGAATACTCTACCCTCGAAAACTATTGCGATCCCCTATACTTGTGGGTTATCAGTCATCGTGCGGCTCGGGCTCAATCTCCCCCTTCGGCAACCTCCAATACCCCTCGGCGATGAGGTCGTCGGCGACCAGATTCTCCATGTCCTCCACCGTGACGGTAGAGCGGATCCAGTCCCCCTAGATCCATTCAGGCGGCAGACCGAACCGCGACATCGACCCCTTGGCCGCCTTTTTGCCCTTCGTCGTCGCCTTCTTCGCGCACTCCAGGGCCGCGGTCCTGTCCTTCACCATGGCTGCAGAGCTCGAGAGGAATGGGCAGGGGAGCAGGAAGGGGCAAGGCGGAGAAGCGGAGAGAAAGGGGGCGAATGGAGAGCACAATGCCTCGCATCGGCAATAGTGCCTTTTTATGGTCCCACTGACGAGTTGCTGACTCATGGGCCCATGCAAGCTTATCGCATCCCGTAACAGACGCTGGCTCGATACGTGGCAGGATCGAGGAGTCCTGTCTACCCGCTCCGCTTACTGCGCCACGCCCCGTCCCACGCGCTTCTCCAAATTTCGAATCCCGTGAGATCCAGGAACCGCAGAGCAGTCGATCACACCAAAGATATCCCATTCCAATCTACTCGAAGATATGCAGCATAGTACACTCAGTATTCTAGAAGCCGGAATTGATCAAGGCGACTGACGAAGGGTTAAAGTACCAGTATGCTTTCAAGACCCTGGGGAAATGCCTCCGAAGCATTGAATCAGGTCAGAATCAATTTCAACCCTTCTTCACTTGGTCCTCAATCCATTCGAGGGCTAATGACGATGACATGTACCTAGGATAGGGTCTTAGGCCTGACCTAGACACCCTACCCAAGGACACTACCCTAGAGTCCAAGACCTACAAGGTTCAACAGAAGATACCGACTGAAATCCTCAGGAAGTGCAATCCACTCGACGAAAGATTCCACTCGGATATCCCAATTCCACTCGATCATGATAACTTCACTCGACCATACAAGAACCCACTCAGAGTATGGAAGGCCTAAAGTCACCCCGGGATGACAATGGTCAGGCATTCACTCTGAAGTCATAAAGATCATTTATTGTGGGTATTACCAGTAACGTTCAAGACATAACTCACATTGAACCCCTGTGTAATGGAGGGCAGTGAGGGGTCAGGCGTACTCTATATAAGCCACCCCTCCCCTCTGGCACAAGGGTTCGCACCCCCTGTAACTATTATACACATCCAGTCGACAAGCCTCCACAGCACCGAGACGTAGGGTTGTTACCTCCTCCGATAGGGGCCTGAACTCGTAAATCTGCGCGTACAACCTCGCCGTAGCTAGGACACTGCCTCCTCCTACGTACCCCCTACTCTTACTATCAGACTCATTCCCACGACAAGTCCCAGCTCTCGAACGAGCCCACCCGCGTGTCGAACAGCCCCCTGCGCCGTTTCCGACGAGGTCCCGCACCGCCACTGCCCGGTAGCTCGTCACTGGTGCTAATCTGGTGACATGGGGCAATTAGCCACTAACCACCCCCTAACAGCCACTACCAGTGGGACCCGCAAAGATTAATTAACTGCCTAATTAAAATGTTTATAATAACTAAACCTAGTCACTGACACTCGGGGCCCACCTCTAATTAATCACTATTTAGTATAAATAAGCTCTAGCCCGGTATCATTGACATGTGGGCCCAGCCCACTATTCCAGTGGGTAAGGTTGTCCAGTCAGCCTGTTGACTGAGCAGCTGGCCCACCAGTCAGCCTCTGCTGACTAGGCAGTTGACCCAGTCAACTGGGCCCACTGGTCAGCCTCTCCGTTGATCAGTTGGGTACACTTCTGGGTACACTTAGCATTTCATTGTTCTGGATAATTCGAATTTAATAATTAAATTAATTTCAGAAAATGTTTAAAACTTTGAAAAATAATATAAAATAATCTATAAGTCAGATGAAAATAATTTATAAATGAAAGTTGCTCAGAAAAAATATAACGAATCTGAATATGCTATCCATTCATCTGTCACATGCCTCTAACATGATGAACATGGATCCTTCCTCTCCGATTCATCTATCCGAAAACTGCCAAACGCCGAGAAAACATTCCCAGATGTTTTCTCGCTTCGTTTGTAATGTGTAGCACTGCGTTAGGTCACCCCTAGCACTGCATATTGCCATGTCATGCATCGTGATGCATTTGATTGCTTTATATTTATTGTTTCTTCCCCTCTTCTCTCCGGTAGACCCCGAGACCGACACTGCTCCTGAGTACGACTACACCTCTGACGTTCAGCCACTTGCAGCAAAGCTTCCAGGCAAGCAAAACCCCCTTGACCATTCCTATATCGCCCATTCTTTCTCGCTCATGCTTGCATTAGATTTTTCTATTGTTGTTCAATAGCTCATATTCTGATGCATTGCCTGCTTTTGTAACCTTCTATTGATACTTTACTTGTTATCCTATAAGCTTAGTACAGGTTGGTTAGTGATCTATCAGTGACCCCTCACCTTGTCCCAGTTACCCCCGCTATATTACCGGATGACTCGATCAATGTGATCGATGTGCAGAGACCGACACATCACCGCACACACCCCCTTAGTTGTACGACTCTGCAGAGGTACTATCGAGTGCCGAGGGTGATACCTCGTAAGACACTCCTAATGATATCTCTGTAGTATAGCTAATCGGTCGTGGATTACGAAGGGTGATTCCTTCTTCACCACTCCCGATGACGACTTTGTCGTGCAACACCTCAAGTTTGAACCCTTCGAGGGTGATTCCTCCAAGTTCACCTTGACGGTTACATCGAGTGGGAATCCATCGAGGGTGATTCCTCGGATTTCCCCCGTTGATGTTATGGACACACAATTACCTTTACATGTTCCTTGTCGACTGTTTCGGCGGGACTGAAGGGACCGGCGGTACCACCCCGGTAGAGGTGGACCTGAGTTCCCGACAGCCCCTTGTGAAGCGGGTTGACCTAGAGGGTAACCGCGAGATAATTACGCAGCACGACCGGGCATCCTTAGCCCTTGCCGTAAGTCCGCGAGACGGGGCGCTGGGACCATAGATCGTGGATCATTGATCGTCTCCGCACGCTCCCAAGACACTAACGGGTTTGGATATGTAATCTGAGTAGGCCTCTAGCCTTTTCGCACTAACCATCACACGGGAGTAAGTATGAGCACTCAATGTCGTACAATTCTCCGAAAGCTCTTCGGACGTCAACGATTGAGAGGCGCGCGCCCGGTTGGACGGGAACCACCAGCGCTTGTATTAGGGGGGCTGCTCTAGGCCGCGTACGCAACGCGCAGGAGTGCAAAGGGAAATGGGCCCAAGACCCCTGAGCGCTTAGGATGTAGACCGGCATGCTGACTTTTCTATTGAGCCTAGGTAGGACTACGACGTGTTGATCAGCCGAGGCTGGGCATGACCCGAAAAGTGTGTCCGGCCAAAGCTAATCAAGAGTGTTGGGTAAGTTGGTGCACCCCTGCAGGGAAGTTAATTTATTCTCATAGCCGTGTCCACGGCAACGGACGGTCGGAGTTGTATCCCGATCTATACAACTAGAACTGAACACTAGAGACACTAAATGGATATGATGGCTTCGGGATTGCTTTCTCGCAGGGGGTCGAGAAAGGATCTCTGGGCGTTACTGCATTACACTTCATACTTATGTTATGCTAATCTGCACTCTTCTAATGCTGCAAGATGCTTCAAGATGCTAGTCTTTGATAGGCTAGACCTTTCCTTCAATTCTGGCATTTCTGCAGTTCAGTCCAAAGATACAGCCCCATTCCTGCGATACCGATGCATACTTAGTATAGATCTGATGTAAGTCTTGTGAGTACTTTGGATGAGTACTCATGATTGCTTTGCTACCTCTTTTGCCCATACCCGATTGCTGCGATCAGATGACGGAGTCCAGGAGCCAGTTCATCCCGTCGCCGACTACTACTATCACGATGGAGCCTACTACTACGTGGAGAACGCCGACGACGAGGGGTAGATAGGTGGCTCCCGGGCAGGAGGCCTGCGCCTTTTCGATCCATGTTGTCTTTGGTTTGCTAGCCTTCTTAAGGCAGACTTGTTTACTTATGACTGTACTCAGATATTGTTGCTTCTGCTAACTCTTGTGTGTTCGATCTTATGTATGCGAGCCCTCGAGGCCCCTGGCTTGTAATATAAAGCTTGTGTGACTTTAATTTGTGTTTAGACTTGTGTTGTGATATCTTCCCGTGAGTCTCTGATCTTGACAATGCGCATTTACATGTATGATTAGTGCATGATTAACTCGAGGTGTCACAGCCATATGGCATGCACGAAGAAAGTTGATCCATGAGTAAATTATTCAGAGCCCTTATGATACACATTCTTTTGTCGAAAATTTATTTCAGAGCTTGATCAGTTAAAGAATCTTCTAGAAATAGATGTGATAGTAGGTCAGTAAGAAGCCCAGTCTCGAGGAAGATGGATTGCACCAAATGAGAGATGTGTGGAAGCTATGTTGGTGTGTCAGTTCACCACAATATGGGATCAGTAGTTGCAGTTTGCCATGATTGAGAAGGAGCATATCTCGGGTCATCTTTGTTTGCTATACATGGCCTAGTCAACTCGGCCATACTGGAAGATCTCGCTTACAGGGAAGCGCTTGCTTTAACTCAAGACCTAGGTATGTAGAATGTTCAAGTGGTTTCAGATTGCCAGCAAATTGTTGGAAATATGCCCTAGATGCAATAATATTGTATTATTATATTTCCTTGTTCATAATTAAGAGTTTATATTCTATTCTATAACAGTTCTGATACGGGAATATGTGATTCAGTGGAAAACTCATATGCACGTGTGGAATGATAAACGACAAAATAAAATTCCTAGTCTCGCCTCTAAGACTGGAAGTGTTGTTTGTGATCATGTTTTCTGGATCCTTTTTTTGAGAAAACGCAAAAGGCTTGCGTTTCTTTGTATTGAAAAGACATAGTTTGTTACAGCCTCCTAAGAGGAATGATTACAGGCATAAATCAGTGGACGTCCCAGGTTTGAGGGAGGATGGCGCGCAGGCCACGGGCTCCAGCCGTTGCCCAGAGTTTGGCTTCGTCTTTGATCCGTGCGATCAGTGAGTTGGTCGATGGGCTTGCGCCGTAGAACACACAGTTGTTGCGATGCTTCCAGGTCATCCAAGGGATCAACAGGGTTGCGGTGGTAAGGCCTTTTTGCATGGGTTTCAGTGTGTTTCGCCGTGCCGAGCACCACCACTCTGATAGGGATCCCTCGTTGGAGGGCACGCTGCATGTCAAGCGTAGCCAGGACAATATCTCGTGCCATACTTGCTAGGAGAAGGGGCATTCCAGGCTTAGGAGCTGGATTGATTCAAGCGCTTGGTCGCAAAGCGGGCAGCGAGGAGGGTGCGGCAGTCCGTGATGAGCAAGGCGGTCGGCCGTCCAGCAACGTCCCAGGTGGGCAAGCAAGTGGAAGAATTTCACACGCGGGGGCGCCCATCCCTTCCAGGTGAGCTTCCATGCAGGGCAGGAGGTCGAGCCAAGGAAGGTGGCGAGGTAGGCGAACTGGGCTGTGTAGGTACTTGCCGTGTTCCACTACCAATGCTGGCGATCCGGCTCGGCAGTGAGTGTGATGTGCTCGATCGCATGCTAAGTAAGCTGGTATTGGCCGATCTCACAGATGCCAAGGGTGCCATGAATGTCAGATGCCCATTGGTGCGCATGCAGTCCATCTGCCACCGTCCTGCTCTTGCCGCGGTGTTTGGGGATGAGGGCGTGTAGCTGTGGCGCTAGTTCCGAGATGGCGCACCCGTTGAGCCAACGATCTTCCCAGAACAACGCACGCTGGCCGTCGCCGAGGATCATGGTAGTGGACAAGAAGAAGAAAGCGCGCTTCGCAGCAGTGAATTGGAGGTCGAGGCCAGACCATGCCCTGTTGTCGTCCGTGCGGGCGAACCAAAGCCATCTTGTGCGCAAGGCCAAGCCGGTGCGCTACAGGTCGTGCACCCCGAGCCCCCCAAGCCGGGTCGGTCGGCAGACGCGTTGCCAGTTGACGTGACAGTTGCCGCCATGCGCGTCGGTGCGGCCAGCCCATAGGAATCCTTGTTGGATTTTTTCGAGGAGTTTGAGGATCTTTTTTGGCGGCGCGAGCACCAGAAGTTGGTGAATGGGTATCGCGCTCAGCACCGATTTCACAAAGGCAAGGCGTCCGACATTGTTCATGAGGTGCGCCTTCCAGGTGGGGAGCTTGCCAGCGGTTTTGTCGACGAGGGGCTGCAGCTGTGCAGCGGATGGGCGTCCAAGGGTGAGTGGGACGTTAGAATAATGATCATCTTGAATCAAGCCAAACTTGTTTGTTATACTTTGAGATAATAGCATCTGAAATCGATTGTTATAACACGGAGTGTTAACGCGTATTTTAGTTCTTTAGACCATGAGAGTATCGTAGTCACTTCTTACCATACGGTGGACTTTTGGGTTGCTCAAACATCATCTGTAACACGGTGATCATAAGGACAACTTACAGGTTCATCGGAAATTTTGACAAGGGACTAGATAGCTCGACAATGAATTTGCTCCCTCGATGACGGAGAGATATTCTTAGGGCCCTTTTGGTGTGACAACATCCATCATCATCTGGGCCAGACACATGTGACTACTTCAAGGTGATGCCGGAATACGTGAACGAGAAAGAAGAACAAAACCGGTAACAGGGAGATGGGTATAGTGAGCATGGTGATGACTTAAGAGGATACCGATACATCTCACCTCGGGTTTTGTAAAGTATCGCGAAGCAAAGGGAACATGACATGAGAACTAAAGTTTCACTCGAATGCCATTCGTGTATTCATGTGGATCGATATGGACATCCACGGTTCCGCTATCGGTCATTGAACGAAGGGGTTTCGTTCATGTCTATGTTTTACCGAACCTACCGAGTCAGAAGCTTAAGGTAATCACGATCTATTGAGGGTTAGTAGGACGGGAATAAAATATATTTGTTGTATTGGTTCCTTAATATTCCGAATAGTTTTGAGAGGATCCGAAAGCATTCTGGGGTCACCGGAAGGGTTTCGGAGTTTATTGGGCAATACCGGGTATTTTTGATAAATAATATATAGCTAGAAAATGTTCTCGGTGATGTTAAATTATATATAATATGCTCTAGTCATTGTCAGAGGGCTTTTAAATTAAATTAATATCAACGAGCCTTAAAAGGCCTAGTGGTGTAAGGAATATTAGAGGCTTATAAAATGTTTTTCGTTGCACGGTGATGTTAAATTAATAATAAAAGGCTCTTGTAATTATTTGGAGGCTTTTATGTTTTATTTAATATCAACGGGCCTTAAAAGGCCATGAGGAGGAAGGAGAATTGGGCCACATAGGCCCAATTGGGGTGGCGCCCCTCTTTTCCCTTAGTGGGAGGCCGAATTGGGCAAGGGGAACCTTGGCCGGCGCAAGGGAAGGGGAGTCTTTCCCCTCCTCTTGGAAGCCCCTCCTCTCGTCAAATCTGTATATACTAGAGGATTTTGTCCATTGAATAACACAAGTTTTTGGAGCCTCCTCTAGTTCTCTGGTTCTAGTTCTAGTTGGTCCTAGTTGATCAATTAGAGGTTGACCTAGATCCTATAATCCTCATAATTAGAAGTCCAGTCTGCTTCTAATCTCCTCCATGTAATTCTCCAACGACGATTAGTTGTGGATGGCAAAGCGCTGCCGGATCATGAAGACTGTACGCTTGCAACTCGTAGAGAGCCTGTGCTTTCGGTATTCCGTTCAAGGGACTGTTCGTGGGTGGTTCGCGTGCTCGTTCATGGATAGTTCGAGGGACTTCAAGTATGATCTACACAGACTCGTCTACTTCAGTTGCAACTCGGAGTCGGTGACGGTATGATCCAAACCGTTCATCGCATCTTCATAGTGTTCCTGGTTGATCGTAGCGTGATTCTTTTTTGTTTTCTACTAGGTTTCCCAATGCAAATTATCACACACATTCTTCAAGGCATAGGAGGGGAAGATGGAGGAGTTATAAAAGAGATTTTAGAGAGCCTTCAAATTTTTTCTTCTTGTATTTTTATTTTGAACCTCGAGCTTCCGATGTTGAAGCACATAGGCTAGCTAGCTTTGGTGTTTCTCTACCTCAAAGGAGGCACATATGGCTGGGATCTCCTCATGATCCGATCGCTATTCCTGTCAACGTTGTGATTGATTAATAAAACGTAGCTTGTTTTGCTAAAAAAAATCGCTTTACACAAGGCAGGGCAAACTCTCTCGTAAAGCAGCTATAGTAACGGGCCCGCCTATTAGCACATACTAAAATAGAAAAAGTAGGAAGAAAATGCGGGCGCGAGGGTATTCGATCCCACGTCGTTGCCATCGTTTTGGATAGTGCGTGGAGCCACTAGCTACAGTGCCACAGTAGAGTTCGTGGTTACGAAGAGGCGTATACTACTTGAGTTAAAATACCCGACTTTTTTCATTTCTCCATTTTTTCTCTTTTTTCATTTCTTTTGTTCTTTGTTTAGTTTTCTTATTTGTTCTCCGGTTTTTTCCCTTTCGTCATTCTACTTCAGTCTTTTTGTTTCATCTTTTGTTTTTCCTTTGGTTTCTCTTTTTTTTCATGTTTTTTATCATTTTTCTTTTCATTCTCATTTTCCTTCTTTTTTCTTCAGTATTTTGTTTATTTTTCAACATTTTTTGTTCTTTCTTTATCGATTTTCACCATTTTTCTATTCTTTTTGCATTTGTTTTACTCTTTTATTTTTTTAAGTTTTTCTTTGGTTTCTTTTTTGATTTTCACTTTTTTGTGTTTCCTTCTTTTGGTTTTCATTCTATGTTTTTCTTATCCAGAGCATTGTTCAAATACACGTTTAATATTTTTCAAATATAAGTTTAATTTTTTAATACATGGTCAATATTTCTTCTATGCACATTTTTAACATTTTTGAAATACTTGATTAACATTTTTCAAATACAAGATAAACATTTTTTGAACACATGGCCAATATTTTTTACGCACACTTCTAATCATTTTACAAATGCTTGATCTCATGGAGAGTTCGATCCTGGCTCAGGATGAACGCTGGCGGCATGCTTAACACATGCAAGTCAAACGGGAAGTGGTGTTTCCAGTGGCGAACGGGTGAGTAACGCGTAAGAACCTGCCCTTGGGAGGGGAACAACAACTGAAAACGGTTGCTAATACACCGTAGGCTGAGGAGCAAAAGGAGAAATCCGCCCAAGGAGAGGCTCGCGTCTGATTAGCTAGTTGGTGAGGTAATAGCTTACCAAGGCGATGATCAGTAGCTGGTCCGAGAGGATTAACATTTTTGAAATACAAGAATAATTTTTTTAACACATGGTGATCATTTTTTCTATACACATTTAACATCTTTCAAATGCTTGATGATTCTTTTCAAATGAAATATTAATTTTTAATACATAATCAACATTTTTTCTATGTACATTTCACATTTGTTAACACGTGGTCAATATTTTTTCTAGACACGTTTATCATTTTTCAAATGCTTTATTAAAGAATTTCAAATACAAAATTATTTTTTTTGTAAATACATGGTGAACATTTTTCAATATAAATTTAAATTTTTGTGAATATAGGATCAAAAAAATTTCTACATATTTTCAACATTTTTCAAATGCTTGATGACCATTTTCTAAATACAATATTAACATTTTTTAATACATGGTCAACATTTTTCAAATGCTTGATTAATATTTTTCAAATACTTGTTCAACATTTTTTCAAATGCTTGATTAACATTTTTATATACACGATGAATTTTTTTATCATTTTTTAATAAATGGTCAACATTTTTTCTATACACATTTAACATTTTTCAATGCTCTTTTAACATTTTTTAAATACTCGTTGAACATTCTTTTCAAATGCTTGATTTGAATTTTTATATACATGATCAATTTTTTTTCATCATTTCTTAATACATGGTTAATATTTTTCTATAGACATTTAAAATTTTCCAAATGCTTGATTAATATTTCCCAAACACTTGTTCAACATTTTTTTCCACATGCTTGATTAATATTTTTCAAAATACTTGATTATCATTTTTAAAATACATGATCAAATTGTTTCATACACATTTTATTTTATTTTGTGTATGTGATAAACATTTTCTCTATACACATTTACATTTTTCAAATGGTTGGTCAACATTGTTCAAATGTTTTATATAGAGTGATATTTTAATATATTTATTTAGAATATTTGGAAATATAAACAAAATTAGAAAAAGAAAGAAAAAAACAAAAAAATATGAAGAAAAAACACAAAAAGAGGCACTTGTTCCCGCGCGCCGGGGCCGGCCCAACTCGTGCACCCTTTAGCGATGGTTCGTACCATCTCGCTGAACACGAGATATAGGGGCACGCGTCTAAAAGCGTCTTGTTGCCAATGACCTAGCGCCCCACGTCGCCTAGATCAGTTAGCACAAAAATATTCTAGCTTTTCTGCCCGTTCATCAAGAATTGAGCGATGTGTGTTGCTGCCTAGATCAAATGGTCTCTTGCCACCAGTCGTGTCATGACCCGGTCTCGAGATGGGCCTCGAATCTCTGCGCTTACCATGTCAGCCCCTGGATCAATAGCTGACATGCACAGTCGACAATGAAATACCAATAATACATCACATCACATGTCATAGTATTACATCGCAGATCCAATGCTTTATAATACACACATGCTTAGCTCATGGCTAGCTTAGTATATAATCATGCAGCGGAGATAATATTCTAGTCTTGTGGCATCCATCAACTCAGAGGCAAGAGTTGAGTGTAGCGTCGTAACTGAAAGATCGTGGATGTTGCCAAGAGGGGGGTGGTTAATAGGCGCTTTAAAATAATTACAGTTTAGGCTTGAACAAAAGCGGGATAAAAATAACATTTAATTTGACAAGCGCAAAACCTAAAACAACTAGGCTCCCCTATGTGCACCAACAATTTATGCGAAGCAAGATAAACAACTAAGTGATAGCAAGATATATAACATGAAACACTATGGCTATCACAAATTATAGTGCATAAGTAAAGGGCTCGGGTAAGAGATAACCGCGGCACGCGGAGACAATGATGTATCCCGAAGTTCACACCCTTGCAGATGATAATCTCCGTATGAAGCGGTGCGGAGGCATAATTCTCCCCAAAATGCCATTACGGCCACCGTAATCTCCTCACGTCCTTGCACAATGCAAGATGCCACGATTCCGCTAACGGACCCTTGAGGGCGGTCACCGAACCCGTACAATTAAAACCCCTTGGGGGCGGTCACGGGAACCCGTATAAATTTCTTGGGGCAATCTCCACAATCTAATTGGAGACCCCGACGATTGCCCGGAGCTTTACACCACAATGATTGAGCTCCATGACACCACCAACCGTCTAGGGCGCCCAAGCACCCAAGAGAAACAAGCACTGGGGTACCAAGCACCCAAGAGTAATAAGCTACTCAAACTTCACTTCCACGTATCACCTTAGAGAACTCAAATCTATGCACAAATTCAATGGCAAGGACACGCAGAGTGCCCAAGTGCTTCTATCCCAAATCCCACCGCAACAACAAAAGTTATGGAGGAAGATGAGAGGACAAACTCCAAGATCTAGATCCAAGGGGTTCCCCTCACATAGAGGAGAAAGTGATTGGTGAAAATATAGTTCTAGATCTCCTCTCTCTTTTTTCCTCAAGAGCTAGCAAGAAGCAAGCTCAAAGAAGGTCAACAATGGAGGGAAAACATGAGCTCAAAGGATAAGAGCCATTGGGGGGAAGAAGACCCCCTTTTATAGGTGGGGACAAATCCAACCGTTATGCCACAGACCACAGTAAAGCGGTACTACCGCTTCCAGCGGCAGTACCAGAGATTACTGTGGTACTAAGTTGGTCGACAGAGCGGTAGTACCACATGAAGCGGTACAACCACCCTAGTACCGTAAGAGCAAGCACGGAAACCCATAGCAAAAATTAAGCGGTAGAGTGATGCTAGTAGGGAGCAGAAGTACCATGTCAAGCAGTACTACCGCTGGGGCAGGAGCAGTACTACCGCGCCTACTACCGCCAATCCAAAAAAAGTCCGCGCAGAACCAGCGGTAGTGCCTGTGGCACTTGAAAGCGGAAGTACCGCGCAAGTGCTACTACCGCTAGAGTGCTACAAAATAGCCCAAGCAAAATAGATGGATGCAAGAAGACCAAAACTAACATAACTTCTGCAAATGAACTATGATTTCGACGAACTCAAGCTTGATAGAAAGCTAACGACAAGACAAATATGCCTATGATATAGAGTGTGAAACCTCCATCGATGAAGAACCGACTCCAACATCGGAAACATAAAAGATGATGCAAACAAAATCCATTTTCGATCAACATGGGCTTGTCATGAAGATGACCACAAGCTCCAAAACTCACAAAGAGAAAAGCCAAACAAGAACCAAGAAAAATGATACCAAGGATGCAATGATTTAAGCTCTTTATGAACGATAGATCAAGCTACTCACTCGAGAGCCCCCTGATAGTACGGCAATCGATCCTATAACCCGGTCGCCCAACTAACACCATGAGACTGATAAAATAGAAAACATACCAAGGACAAACCTTTGCCTTGCGCATAGTCCACTTGAGCTAGATCATGATGATCTTATCCTCTTCAAGTTGGACCATCTTTCTTGATTAGCGGATCGATTAAGACTCGTAGATTTCTCTCCCATACTCCACTATAGGTAGCCACTCTTCAACACAGTTTTACAAGTCCATTGTTACCACGATATACGGCAAGCTTCAAGCACGTGATCTCTTCGTGATGCTCCACTTGAACTTGCACGCGGAAACCTTCATGACGATCACCACTTGATCTCATCCTCCATGGGTCATATGATATCTTCCTTTTATGCAACCCCCCCCCCCTAGAAACATACCTAATCCCACAAAGAACTCTCTCATAGACCATGGGTTAGTACACAAAGAGTAATGAACAATGCTTACTGTCGATGTTGTTTATCGATGGTATCATCCGTAGATGATTGTGGGGATTATTTCACATGAAGATCATCGAGGTGGGTTAGCACACGAGGCAAGATTTAGACAACTTCGTGTTGGGAAATGTAGCATGCAATTTCAAAAAAATTCCTACGCTCACGCAAGATCTATCTAGGTGATGCATAGCAACGAGAGGGGAAGAGTGTGTCTACGTACCCTCGTAGACCGAAAGTGGAAGCTTTTGACAATGCGGTTGATGTAGTCGACCTTCTTCTAGCTCCGACCGATCAAGTACCGGACGTACGACACCTCCGAGTTCTGCACACGTTCAGCGCGATGACGTCCCTTGCCTTCTTGATCCAGCAAGGTGTCGAGGAAGTAGGTGAGTTCCGTCAACCCGACGGTGTGGTGACGGTGATGGTGAAGTGATCCACGCACGGTTTCGCCTAAGCTCTGCAAGAATATGACCAGGGGTGTAAATTGTGGAGGGGGGCGCCGCACACGGCTAAAAATTGATGTTGTGTGTTCTAGGCGCTGATACGTCTCCAACATATCTATAGTTTTTGATTGTTCCATGCTGTTATATTATCATTCTTGGATGTTTTACCCTCATTTTATACCAGCTTTATATAATTTTTTGGTACTAACCTATTGACATAGTGCCCAGTGCGAGTTGTTGTTTTCTGCTTGTTTTTTACATCACAGGAAATCAATACCAAACGGAGTCCAAACGCAGTGAAAATTTTTGTGGATTTTTTCTGGACCAGAAGACACCAGATGGGCCTAAGAAGTACCAGAGGGGTGCTCCGAGGGGAGCACAATTCACTAGGGCACACCTGGGGGGCCAGGCGCACCCAGGTGGGTTGTGCCCACCTCGGTGACCTCCCGCACCGCCTCTCTGCTCTATAAATACCCCAATATTCCAGAAACCCTAGGGGAGTCGACGAAAATCAATTCCAGCCGCTACAAGTTCTAGAACCACCAGATCCAATCTAGACACCATCACGGAGGGGTTCATCATCCTCATTGGTGCCTCTTCAATGATGCGTGAGTAGTTCATTGTAGACCTACAGTCCGTAGTTAGTAGCTAGATGGCTTCCTCTCTCTCTCTTTTGATTCTCAATACAATGGCCTCTTGGAGATCTATTTGATGTAACTCTTTTTGTGGTGTGTTTGTTGGTATCTGATGAACTTTGAGTTTATGATCAGATCTATGTTTTTATCCATGAAAGTTATTTGAGTCTTCTTTGATCTCTTATATGCATGATTGCTTATAGCCTCATATTGCTTCTCCGATATTTGGGTTTTGTTCGGCCAACTTGATCTATTTATCTTGTAATGGAAAGAGGTGCTTTGTGATGGGTTCGATCTTACGGTGCTTGATCCCAGTGACAGAAGGGGAACCGACATGTATGTATTGTTGCTATTAAGGATAACAAGATGGGGTCTATTTCTACATAAATAGATCTTGTCTACATCATGTCATCATTCTTATTGCATTACTCTGTTTCTCCATGAACTTAATACACTAGATGTATGCCGGATAGCGGTCGATGTGTGGAGTAATAGTAGTAGATGCAGGCAGGAGTCGGTCTACTAATCTTGGACATGATGCCTATATAATGATCATTGCCTGGAAATCGTCATGATTATTTGAAGTTCTATCAATTGCCCAACAGTAATTCGTTTACCCGTCGTATGCTATTTTTCTCGAGAGAAGCCACTAGTGAAATCTACGGCCCCTGGGTCTCTTCTTTATTATATTTGCCTTTGGGATCTATTTTTATTTGGTTTTATTTTCAGATATATTAATCCAAAAATACAAAAATACCTTGCTGCAATTTATTTATATTTATTTTATCTTGCGTTCCCGCGAGATCTATTTATCCAATCTACTACAATTTTACCTATCTTTTTACCCGTGAGGGATTGACAACCCCTCTCTTATGTTGGGTTGCAAGTATTTGTTCTTTGTGTGCAGGAGTTGTTTACGTTGTGTTGCGTGGTTCTCCTACTGGTTTGATAGCCTTGATCTCATCACTGAGGGAAATACCTATCGTTGATGTGCTGCATCATCCATTCCTCTTTGGGGAAATACCGACATAGTTCTAGCAGACATCAGGCGCCCCCTCCCCGCATATATATAGGTGGGAGGGGGAGGAGAGGCAGCCAGGGGCGCCCTAGGGTTGGCCGCCGCCCCCTAGGGGCCCTGCCTTGCCCTGCGCCCCCCTTTCCATGTATGCATGAAGGGGAAGGAAAGAGGGGGGTGAGGGAAGGAAGTGGGAATCCTAATCCACACTTTCCTTTCCCTTCCCCCCTTTCCTTCTCCTCCTCCTATAGCCTTATAGGGCGCACCAACCCCTTGTGGGCTGGTGTGTTCCTTCACAAGGCCCATATGGCCCATAGGATTGTCGGGGGTACCCGAAACACCTTCCGATGACTCGATAAGTACCCGATACCCTCCGGAACACTTCCGGTGTCCGAATACCATCGTCCTATATATGAATCTTTACCTCTCGACCATTTCGGGACTCCTCATCATGTCCGTGATCTCATCCAGGACTCCGAACAACATTCGGTCACCAAATCACATAACTCATATAATACTAAATCGTCATCGAACGTTAAGCGTGAGGACCCTATGGGTTCGAGAACTATGTAGACATGACCGAGACACCTCTGCGGTCAGTAACCAATAGCGGAACCTGGATGCTCATATTGGCTCCTACATATTCCACTAAGATGTTTATCGGTCGAACCGTTATGACAACATGCGTTATTCCCTTGTCATCAGTATGTTACTTGCCCGAGATTCGATCATCGGTATCCACATACCTAGTTCAATCTCGTTATCGGCAAGTCTCTTTACTCGTTCCGTAATACATCATCCTGCAACTAAGTCATTAGTCACTTTCCTTGCAAGGCTTTTTATGATGTGCATCACCGAGAGGGCCCAGAGATACCTCTCCGATAATCGGAGTGACAAATCCTAATCTCGATCTATGCCAACCCAACAAACACCTTCCGAGATACCTATAGAGCATCTTTATAATCATCAAGTTACGTTGTGACTTTTGATAGCACACAAGGTATTCCTCCAATATTCGGGAGTTGCATAATCTCATAGTCGAAGGAATATGTATTTGACATGAAGAAAGCAATAGCAATAAAACTGAACGATCAATATGCTAAGCTAACGGATGGGTCTTGTCCATCACATCATTCTCCTAATGATGTGATCCAGTTATCAAATGACAACACATGTCTATGGTTAGGAAACCTTAACCATCTTTGATCAACGAGCTAGTCTAGTAGAGGCTTACTAGGGACACGGTGTTTGTCTATGTATTCACACATGTATTTAGGTTTCCGATCAATATAATTATAGCATGAATAATAAACCTTTATCGGGAATAAGGAAATATAAAATAACAACTTTATTATTGCCTCTAGGGCATATTTCCTTCACTTCGGGCCCCAGGAAACATCATCCGATAATAGGCCTACGTGTTGTTTGTGGTAGGTCTTTTTTCGTATGCTCATGAGGGAGCCACATATGAGCTGACACTTCTCTAGTTTTGTCTAGCCGTGAGCTTCTATAGGTTCTTCTTCCGCTCTCTTGGGGCGCCTTGCCCCTCCTTATATAAGTTGAAGGGGTCGTCTTACATGTAGATTCCTAGTAGGATACAAACTAGTCTCACCTTTATTACGTCCTGGATATTAGTCTGGGTCTTATTCAAACAGTTGGAGCCGGCCTGCTTGGACACCCCCATGTTGGGCCACGTTCTACCTCTATGAGGGTACCCGTATCCCCTATCCACAAGACTTACCATACCATGGGATCACTTGATCCCACTCGGTATATCATCTGCTTTATGTGTTGATCAACTTGAATCCACTCTTTGCACTTAGTCTTGATCAACCTTGTATCTTATCTTCCCTCTTCATAAAGATGATGTCTTGAAGGTAAACATGAATGTTCACACAATCTTATTCTTGAAGGCATGCTTTCAATAGGCTCAACTCTCATATAATATCAGAAATGCTATAGAGCTCTCACTCACTTTCTTGTAAATACAGGCTTCCCCGTAAGTCCGTATAAAAACATATGCTTTGCTCACCTTATCAAAGCATACATTCCAACTCCAAGATGCTTGCACCAGTCCATAGATGGATCGCTGGAGTTTGCACACTTTGTTAGAACCTTTAGGATCGACAAAACCTTTTGGATGCATCATATACAACACTTCTTTAAGAAATCCATTAAGGAATACAGTTTTGACATCCATTTGCCAGATTTCATAAAATGTGGCAATTGCTAACATGATTCGGATAGACTTAAGCTTCGCTACGAGTGAGAAAATCTCATCGTAGTCATCACCTTGAACTTGTCGAAAACCTTTCACGACAAGTCGAGCTTTGTAGACAATAACATTACCATCAGCGCCAGTCTTCTTCTTGAAGATCCATTTATTCTCTATGGCTTGCCGATCATCGGGAAAGTCAACCAAAGTGCACACTTTGTTCTCATACATGGATCATATCTCAGATTTCATGACCTCAAGCCATTTATCGGAATCTGAGCTCATCATAGCTTCTTCATAGTTTGTAGGTTCCTCATGGTCGAATAACATGACTTCCAGAATAGGATTACCGTACCACTCTGGTGTAGAACATGCTCTAGTTGACCTATGAGGTTTGGTAGTAACTTGATCTGAAGTTTCATGATCATCATCATTAGCTTCCTCTCTAGTTGGTGTAGGCATCACGGGAACAGTTTTCTGATGTGCTACTTTCCAATTCGAGAGAAGGTACAATTACCTCATCAAGTTCTACTTTCCTCCCACTCACTTCTTTCGAGAGAAACTCCTTCTCTAGAAAGTTTCCAATCTTGGCAACAAAGGTCTTGCCTTCGGATCTGTGGTAGAAGGTGTACCCAATTGTTTCCTTAGGGTATCCTATGAAGACGCACTTCTTCGATTTGGTTTCGAGCTTATCAGGCTAAAGCCTTTGGACATAAGTGTCGCAACCCCAAACTTTAAGAAACGATGATACGTCCATTTTGCGTCATGTTTTCCTATTGTTATTTATGATGTTTTTATCCATAATAATGCTTTTTGGAGCAATTCTAATGCCTTTTCTCTCATAATATGCAAGGTACACCCAACGAGGGAGAATTCCGGCAGCTGGAAATCTGGACCTGGAAAAGCTACGTCAGGCCACCTATTCTGCACAACTCCAAACAAGCTGAAACTTCAAGGAGAATTTTTATGGAATATATGAAGAATATTGGAGCAAATAAGTACCAGAGAAGGCCCACCAGGTGGGCACAACCCACGTGGGCGCGCCAGGGAGCCCAGGCGCGCCCTGGTGGGTTGTGCTCACCTAGGCCCACCTCCGGTGCCCATCTTCTGGTATATAAGTCATTTTTACCTAGAAAAAAAATAAGGAGAGGACTTTCGGGATGGAGCGCCGCCGTCTCGAGGCGGAACTTGGGCAGGAGCACTTTTGCCCTCCGGCGGAGTGATTCCGCCGGGGGAACTTCCCTCCCGGAGCGGTAAATCATCATCCTCATCATCACCAACAACTCTCCCATCTTGGGGAGGGCAATATCCATCAACATCTTCGACAATGCCATCTCATCTCAAACCCTAGTTCATCTCTTGTGTTCAATCTTGTTACCGGAACTATAGATTGGTGCTTGTGGGTGACTAGTAGTGTTGATTACATCTTGTAGTTGATTACTATATGGTTTATTTGGTGGAAGATTATATGTTCATATACAATATGCTATTTAATACCCCTCTTATCTTGAGCATGATTATCATTTGTGAGTAGTTACTTTTGTTCTTGAGGTCACGGGAGAAATCATGTTGCAAGTAATCATGTGAACTTGATATGTGTTTGATATTTTGATAGTATGTATGTTGTGATTCCCTCAGTGGTGTCATGTGAACGTCGACTACATGACACTTCACCATATTTGGGCCTAAGGGAATGCATTGTGGAGTAGCAATTAGATGATGGGTTGCGAGAGTGACAGAAGCTTAAACCCTAGTTTATGCGCTATTCCGTACGGGACCGATTGGATCCAAAAGTTTAATGTTATGGTTAGAATTTATTCTTAATACTTTTCTCGTAGTTGCGGATGCTTGCGGGAGGGTTAATCATAAGTAGGAGGTTTGTTCAAGTAACAACAGCACCTAAGCACTGGTCCACCCACATGTCAAATTATCAAAGTACCGAACACGAATCAAACCAACATGGTGAAAGTGACTAGATGAAATTCCCGTGTACCCTGTGATAAGAGACCGTTTTAGCCTTCCTTTGCCTCAAAAGGATTGGGCTACCTTGCTTCACTTTTCCTATTATTATCGTTACTTGCTCGTCACAAATTATCTTGCTATCAAACTACTCTGTTACTTAGAATTTCAGCACTTGCAGACATTACCTTGCTGAAAACAACTTGTCATTTCAGTCTGCTCCTCGTTGGGTTCAACACTCTTACTTATCGAAAAGAGCTAAAATTGATCCCCTATACATGTGGGTTATCAAGGCTATTTTCTGGCATCGTTGTCAAGGAGTGAAGCGCCTTCGGTAAGTGGAATCTGGTAAGGAAACATTTATATAGTGTGCTGAAATTTACTGTCACTTGATACTATGGAAAACAATCCTTCGAGGGGTTTGTTCGGGGTATCTTCACCTCGACCGGAACCAAAATTAGCTACCCCTCAACCTACTGCACCTACTGAAAATATAGAGTATGAAATTCCTTCGGGTATGATAGAAAAACTGCTAGCTAATTCTTATGCAAGAGATGGAACCGAACATCCTGATATGCACTTGATATATGTAGAACGAATTTGTGGATTGTTCAAGCTTGCAGGTTTACCCGGAGATGAAGTTATGAAGAATGTTTTCCCTTTATATTTTAAGGGAAAAGCATTGGCATGGTATAGGCTATGCGATGATATTGGATCATGGAATTGGAATCGATTGAAATTGGAGTTCCATCAAAAAAATTATCCTATCATCTAGTTCAGCGTGATCGGAACTATATATATAATTTTTGTCCTCATGAAGGAGAAAGTATCGCTCTAGCTTGGGGGAGGCTTAAGTCAATGTTATATTCATGCCCCAATCATGAGCTCTCAAGAGAAATTATTATCCAAAAAATTTATGCTCAACTTTCTTGTGATGATCAATCCATGCTTGATACTTCTTGTACTGGTTCTTTTAAGAAGAAGACTATTGAATCCCGGTGGGATATTTTGGAAAGAATTAAACCCAACTCTGAAGATTGGGAACTCGATGAAGGTAAAGAGTCAATTATTAAACTTAAGTATGATTGTGTTAAATCTTTTATGAATACCGATGCTTTTCAAAAGTTTAGCGCTAAATATGGACTTGACTCTGAGATAGTAGCCTCCTTTTGTGAATCATTTGCTACTCATGTTGATCTCCCTAAAGAGAAGTGGTTTAAATATCACCCACCTATTAAAGAAGAAATTAAAGAACTGGTACCTGTTAAAGAAGAAACTATACTTTACAATGTTGATCCAGTTGTTCCTACTGCTTACATTGAGAAACCACCTTTCCCTGTTAGGATAAAAGAACATGCTAAAGTTTCAACTGTGGTCAACAAAAGTTATACTGGAACACCTAAACTTGATGAACAAATTAAAGTAGAACCTAGTATTGCTATGGTTAAGGATCTCTTGGAAGAAAATGTAGATGGGCATGTTATTTACTTCTGCAAAGAAGCTGCTAGAATTGCCAAACCTGATAAAAAGGATAAACATAGACCTATTGTTGGCATGCCCGTTGTCTCAGTTAAAATAGGAGATCATTGTTATCATGGTTTATGTGACATAGGTGCTAGCGTGAGTGCTATTCCTTATTCCATATACCAAGAAATTATGAATGACATAGCACCCGCAGAAATAGAAGACATAGATGTTACGATTAAACTTGCTAATAGAGATACCATATCACCAATTGGGATTGTTAGAGATGTTGAAGTCTTGTGTGGGAAAATAAAATACCCTACTGATTTTCTTGTTCTTGGTTCCCCACAAGATGACTTTTGTCCCATTATCTTTGGGTAGACCTTTCTTGAACACCGTTAATGCTAGAATAGACTATGAGAAACAAAATGTCGGTGTTAGTTTTCGTGATGAGTCTCATGAGTTTAATTTTTCCAAGTTTAGTAGAAAGCTTCATTAAAAAGAATTGCCTAGTGAGGATGAAATAATTGGTCTTGCTTCTATTGTTGTACCACCTACTGATCCTTTAGAATAGTATTTGCTAGACCATGAAAATGATTTACATATGCATGAAAGAAATGAAATAGATAAGGTTTTCTTTGAACAACGTCCTCTGCTTAAACACAATTTACCTATTGAAAGGAGGTCCTCCTCCACCTAAAGGTGATCCTGTGTTTGATTTAAAACAATTGCCAGACACTTCGAAATATGCTTATCTTAATGAAAAGAAGATATATCGTGTTATTATTAGTGCTAACCTTTCAGAACATGAAGAAGAAAGACTACTGAAAGTTCTAAGGAAGCACCGAGTTGCTATTGGATATACTCTTGATGATTTAAAGGGCATTAGTCCCACTCTATGTCAGCACAAAATTAATATGGAACCTGATGCTAAACCCGTTGTTGATCACCAATGTCAGTTAAATCCAAAAATGAAGGAAGTGGTAAGAATGGAAATCTTAAAACTTCTGGAAGCGGGTATAATCTATCCAATAGCTGATAGTAGATGGGCAAGTCCTATTCATTGGGTTCCTAAGAAAGGAGGTATTACTATTGTTCCTAATGATAAGAATGAACTTATTCCACAAAGAATTGTTACAGGTTATAGAATGGTAATTGATTTTAGAAAATTAAACAAAGCAACTAGAAAAGATCATTACCCTCTGCCTTTTATTGATCAAATGCTAGAAAGATTATCTAAGCACACCCATTTTTGCTTCCTTGATGGATATTCTGGCTTTTCACAAATACCCATTTCTCAACCTGATCAAGAAGAGACCACTTTTACTTGTCCCTTCTGAACTTATGCTTATAGACATATGCCTTTCGGTTTATGCAATGCACCTCCTACCTTTCAAAGATGTATGACTGCTATATTCTTTGACTTTTGTGAAAAGATTGTTGAGGTTTCCATGGATGATTTCTCTGTTTATGGGGAATCTTTTGATGATTGTTTAAGCAATCTTGATCGAGTTTTAGTGAGATGTGAACAAACAAATCTTGTCTTGAATTGGAGAAGTGCCACTTTATGGTTAATGAAGGCATTATCTTGGGTCATAAATTTTTTGAAAGAGGTATTGAAGTGGACAAAGCTAAGGTTGATGCAATAGAGAAAATGCCATGTCCTAAAGATACCAAAGGTATTCGTAGTTTCTTAGGTCATGCTGGTTTCTATAGGAGACTTATCAAAGACTTTTCTAAAATCTCTAGGCCTCTTACGAATCTTTTGCAAAACGATATTACTTTTGTTTTTGATGATGATTGTTTAGAAGCCTTTGAAACACTCAAGAAAGCCTTAGTTTCTACACCTATTGTTCAACCACCTGATTGGAACTTGCCTTTTGAAATTATGTGTGATGCTAGTGATTATGGTGTTGGTGTTGTTCTAGGACAAAGAGTTGATAAGAAACTGAATGTTATTCATTATGCTAGTAAAACTCTAGGCAGTGCTCAACGAAACTATGCTACTACTGAAAAAGAATTCTTAGCAGTGGTGTTTGCTTGTGATAAATTTAGATCTTATATTGTTGATTCAAAAGTAATTGTTCACACCGATCATGCTGCTATTAAATATCTTATGAAAAAGAAAGATGCTAAACCTAGACTTATTCAATGGGTTCTCTTGCTACAAGAATTTGATTTACATATCACTGATAGAAAAGGAGCTGAGAACCCCGTAGCTGATAACTTGTCTAGGCTGGAAAATGTGCTTGATGACCCACGACCTATCGATGATAGTTTTCTTGATGAGCAGTTAACTGCAATAAATGTTGCTCATAACACTCCTTGGTATGCTGACTATGCTAATTACATTGTTGCTAAATATTTACCACCTAGCTTTACATACCAACAAAAGAAAAAATTCTTCTATGATTTAAGACATTACTTTTGGGATGACCCACATCTTTATAAAGAAGGAGTAGATGGTATTATTAGACGTTGTGTACCTAGGCATGAGTATAGACAAATCCTACGGAAATGTCACTCCGAAGCTTATGAAGGGCATCATGCTGGAGATATAACTGCTCACAACATATTGCAATCTTGATTTTATTGGCCTACTCTCTTCAAGGATGCCTGTAAGTTCATCTTATCTTGTGATGAATGCCAAAGAATAGGTAATATCGGTAAGCGTCAAGAAATGCCTATGAATTATTAACTTGCTGTCAAACCATTTGATGTTTGGGGATTTGATTACATGGGACCTTTTCCTTCCTCTAATGGGTATATACATATTCTGGTTGTTGTTGATTATGTTACTAAATGGGTAGAAGTTATTCCTACCAGTAGTGTTGATCACAACACCTCTATTAAAATGCTTAAGGAAGTTATTTTCCCAAGGTTTGGAGTCCCTAGATATTTAATGACTGATGGTGGTTCACACTTTATTCATGTTGCTTTCTATAAAATGCTTGCCAAGTATGATGATAACCATAGAATTGCATCACCTTATCATCCTCAGTCTAGTGGTCAAGTTGAACTTAGCAATAGAGAAATAAAGTTAATTTTGCAAAAGACTGTCAATAGGTTCAGGAAGAATTGGTCTAAGAAATTAGATGATGCACTTTGGGCTTACAGAACAGCATACAAAAATCCTATGGGTATGTCTCCTTATAAAATGGTTTATGGAAAAGGCTGTCATTTGCCTCTAGAGTTAGAACATAAAGCATATTGGACAATCAAAGAGCTCAACTATGATTTCAAACTTGCTGGTGAAAAGAGGTTATTTGATATTAGCTCTTTAGGTGAATGGAGAACCCAGGCTTATGAAAATGCTAAGTTGTTTAAAGAAAAGGTTAAAAGATGGCATGATAAAAGAATCCAAAAGTGTGAGTTCAAAGTAGGAGAATATGTTCTTTTGTACAACTCTCGTTTCAGATTCTTTGCAGGAAAACTCCTCTCAAAATGGGAAGGGCCCTATGTTATCGAGGAGGTTTATCGATCTGGAGCCATCAAAATAAATAATGCCGAAGGTACTAACCCGAAGGTTGTTAACGGGCAATGAATAAAACATTATATCTCAGGTATGCCCATTAATGTTGAAAGTAATATTATCCAAACTTTGACACCGGAAGAACACATAAAAGAGTCCTTCCGGAACACTCTAGAATCGTGAAAATAAGGAGGTACGTGATACGGTAAGTAAACGGACTCCAAAAAATCCGCAAAAAATATTTTTTGTCAGTTTTGGAATATTTAGAAACATAGGAAAATAAGAAATTTCAAGGAAGCGTACCCTGGTGGGCACAAGACACCAGGGCGAGCATGGCTTGCCAGGCGCGCCCAGGTGGGTTGTGCCCACCTGGGGTACCTTCCGGACTTCGTTTTTCTACAGCTTGCTTGTTTCCCAAGATAAAAAAATCCTTATATACCCCCCGAACCTATTCATCACCATATCGCAGAGAAATCTTCTGTTTTCTTTTCCTTGTTGTTCTCCTGACAGATCTGAAAATATGTCATCCCAAGACTCCGAGGGTGAGACCTATGCTGCTGATTTCATCACAAACCCCAAGTCCTATGGGGATGTGGAGCACTATGGCTGGACCACGAAGGAAGAGGAAGACTATTATCCTAGGGAGAAGCATGAGACGAGCTCAGATGAGGACAAACCTCCGCTACCTCAACCCGGGGACATGCATGTGGAATTCAAGAAGTCAAGCCTCCCCAACAGAGCAAAGAGGCCTAAGGTTCAGTTTATACCTTTCCACCTTTTGCAGGAATGCAAGCATGACTTATGTAAGAGGGTACTGGATCTCGAGCAGTAGGTCGGTGAATTGAAGGAGGAAAATTCCATCCTCAAGCGTAAGCTAAGGAAGAAGGCCAAACCCTCTACATCACCACCACCACCACCTTCTTCTTCATCACCAAAAGAGAATTGAGTATCGGGTATGGGCACTCCCCTTGGCTTCCGCCAAGCTTGGGGGAGGTGCCCCGGTATCATATCATCCCCACTATCTTTTGCTTTTACTTATTTTAGTTTGATCTTTTGCTTTAGATGAATAAAAGTTTAGTTTGATCCTTTCTTTCGAGAGTTTGCTTAATGATCTATCCTTGTAATCGTGTGTGAGATATATAATAAAGTTTAGTTTGAGTTTTTGCTTTCTTTACTTTCATGTTGCAATCAAAAGAAAGGAAATAAATAAAAAGAACGGAAATAAATGAAAAAGATCATATGCTAATCTTATGGTAGGTGATGACACCACATAAGGAAAAGTATAAGTAGGAAATTTTGTTAGAGATTGACAAACATAGCATTAGTCAATGATGCAACTCATGAAAGAATTAATAAGGGAAAAGAAGATTCACATATAAATATACTATCCTAGAAATCTTTTGTGATTGTGAGCCCTCATCAAAATATTATATGCCAAAATTGTTGACGTTAGACAAGGAAGACAACCTAATGGTTTATGTTTGTTTATATTCACATAGAAGTCATATTGTCATGGATCCTTTAACATGTGGTACTTGCCCCCTACCTTTGCTAGCCAAAAATTCCGCACTAAGTAGAGATACTACTTGTGCATCCAAAAACCCTTGAACCCAAATCTTATTTCAAGAGTCCACCATACCTACCTAGGGATTGAGCAAGATCCCTCAAGTAAGTTGTCATCGGTGCAAAAAGGCAATAAAAATTGCTTCTAAAAGTGTGAGATCATTTAGTGTAAGAGAAAATTGAGCGTTGTACGAACTTGTGATGGTGAAGAATAAAAGCGACAGACTGCATAACAAAGGTTGCTATCACAAGGGGCACTACAACGTGACGTTCTTTTGCACTAAGGGGTTGAGCATACAAACAAATAAGCGCATGGTAACCTCTGCTTCCCTCTGCGAAGGGCCTATCTTTTAATTTTATGTATTTACTTTTATGCAAAGAGTCAAAGTTTTCTCTCTATTCCTTTTTATTTTCTCCTTTGGCAAGCATCACGTGGTGAGGAAATATCTAGGCACATATGTCCAGTTGAATATAGATAGCATGAGTTATTATTGTTGACATCACCCTTGAGGTGAATACGTTGGGAGGCAAAACTACAAGCCCCTATCTTTCTATGTGTTCGGTTGAAACGTTTTGCTCATGTGTACGCGGTGAGTGATAGCAATCATGGAAGACAATATGATGGTTGAGTATGTGGACTTGCCTAAAGGCTCCGATACGTGACCCTTCCTGAAAAGATGATGAATTGTAGTTGCAAAGTTGACTGAGAACATAGTTTGTTGGTTTCTAATAGAGTTTTTGCTTTATACTTCAATAGTGTGATGAATTGTCACTTGTTCATGAGAAGTCTATGATAAAAGTTCTATGATAAGAGTCTTGTGTTTAAGTTTGTTGATGTTATAATAATCAACATGATGCTTCTATGTCCGTATTTTGATTTTATCGACACCTCTCTCTCTAAGCATGTGGACATGTTTTTCGATTTCGGTTTTCACTTGAGGACAATCAAGGTCTAAGCTTGGGGGAGTTGATACGTCCATTTTGCATCATGTTTTCCTACTGTTATTTATGATGTTTTTATCCATAATAATGTTTTTGGAGTAATTCTAATGCCTTTTCTCTCATAATATGCAAGGTATACACAAAGAGGGAGAATCCCGGTAGCTGGAAATTTGGACCTGGAAAAGCTACGTCACGCCACCTATTCTGCACAACTCCAAACAAGCTGAAACTTCACGGAGAATTTTTTCGGAATATAAGAAGAATGTTGGAACAAATAAGTACCAGAGGAGGCCCACCAGGTGTGCACAACCCACCTGGGCGCGCCAGGGAGCCCAAGCGCCCTAGTGGGTTGTGCTCACCCAGGCCCACCTCCGGTGACAATCTTCTAGTACATAAGTCATTTTGGCCTAGAAAAAAAATAAGGAGAGGACTTTCGGGACGGAGCGCCACCGTCTCGAGGCGGAACTTTTGCAGGAGCACTTTTGCCCTCCGACGGAGCGATTCCGCCGGGGGAACATCCCTCCCGGAGGGGGAAATCATCGTCCTCATCATCACCAACAACTCTCCCATCTTGGGGAGGGCAATCTCCATCAACCTCTTCAACAGCACCATCTCATCTCAAACCCTAGTTCATCTTGGATATGAACTATAGATTGGTGCTTGTGGGTGACTAGTAGTGTTGATTACATCTTGTAGTTGATTACTATATGGTTTATTTGGTGGAATATTATATGTTCATATCCAATATGCTATTCAATACCCCTCTGATCTTGAGCATGATTATCATTTATGAGTAGTTACTTTTGTTCTTGAGGTCACGGGAGAAATCATGTTGCAAGTAATCATGTGAACTTGATATGTGTTTGATATTTTGATAGTATGTATGTTGTGATTCCCTCAGTGGTGTCATGTGAACGTTGACTACATGATACTTCACCATATTTGGGCCTAAGGGAATGCATTGTGTAGTAGCAATTAGATGATGGGTTGCGAGAGTGACAGAAGCTTAAACCCTAGTTTATGCGCTATTCCGTATGGGACCGATTGGATCCAAAAGTTTAATGCTATGGTTAGAATTTATTCTTAATACTTTTCTCGTAGTTGCGAATGCTTGCAGGAGGGTTAATCACAAGTAGGAGGTTTTTTCAAGTAAGAACAACACCTAAGCACCGGTCCACCCACATGTCAAATTATCAAAGTACCAAACATGAATCAAACCAACATGGTGAAAGTGACTAGATGAAATTCCCGTGTACCCTGTCATAAGAGACCGTCTTAGCCTGTCCTTTGCCTCAAAAGGATTGGGCTACCTTGCTTCACTTTTCCTATTATTATCGTTACTTGCTCGTCACAAATTATCTTGCTATCAAACTACTCTGTTACTTAGAATTTCAGCACTTCCAGACATTACCTTGCTGAAAACCACTTGTCATTTCCTTCTGCTCCTCGTTGGGTTCAACACTCTTACTTATCGAAAAGAGCTACAATTGATCCCCTATACATGTGGGTCATCAAGGCTATTTTTTGGCGCCGTTGTCGGGGAGTGAAGCGCCTTTGGTAAGTGGAATTTGGTAAGGAAATATTTATATAGTGTGCTGAAATTTACTGTGGTGTTCCAGGTGGCGTGAGTTGTGAAACTATTCCACATTGTCTTAAAGGAAGGCCTAACTCATAACTCAAATATTCACCTTCGCGATCAGATCATGGAAACTTTATTTTCTTGTTACAATGATTCTCCACTTCACTCTGAGATTCCTTGAACTTTTCAAATGTTTCAGACTTGTGTTTCATTAAGTAGATATACCCATATCTGCTCAAATCATCTTTGAAGGTTAGAAATAACGATACCCGCCGCGTGCCTCAACACTAATCGGACTGCATACATCGGTATGTATTATTTCCAATAAGTCATTGGCTCGCTCCATTGTTCGGGAGAACCGAGTTTTAGTCATCTTGCCCATGAGACATGGTTCGCAAGTATCAAATGATTCATAATCAAGTGATTCAAAAAATCCATCCATATGACCTAAACGGCAGTGCCACAAATATGTTGCACTATCATTATCAACTTTGCATCTTTTGGCATCAATATTATGAATATGTGTATCACTATGATCGAGATTCAATAAACCATTTACATTGGGTGTATGACCATAGAAGGTTTTATTCATGTAAACAGAACAACAATTATTCTCTGACTTAAATGAATAACCGTATCTCAATAAGCATGATCCAATCATATTCATGCTCAACGCAAACACCAAATAATATTTATTTAGGTCCAACACTAATCCCGAAGGTAGAGGGAGTGTGAGATGGTGATCTTATCAACCTTGCAATCACTTCCATCACACATCGTCACCTCGCCCTTGATATGTCCATTTTGCATCATGTTTACCTACTGTTATTTATAATGTTTTTATGCATAATAATGCTTTTTGGAGTAATTCTAATGCCTTTTCTCTCATAATATGCAAGGTTCACACAAATAGGGAGAATTCCAGCAGCTAGAAATCTGGACCTGGAAAAGCTACGTCAGGCCACCTATTCTGCACAACTCCAAATGAGCTGAAACTTCACGAGGATTTTTTATGGAATAAATTAGAAATACTAGAGCAAATAACTACCAGAGAGGGCCCACCTTGTCAACACAAGACACTAGGGCGTGCCTGGCCCCCAGGCGCGCCCTCGTAGGTTGTGGTCAGCCCGGCCCACCTCTGGTGCCCATCTTCTGGTATATAAGTCCATTTGACCTAGAAAAAAATGAGGAGATGTCTTTCGGGATGGAGTGCCACCGTCTCGAGGCGGAACTTGGGAAGGAGCACTTTTGCCCTCTGGCAGAGCGATTCCGCCGGGGGAACCTCCCTCCCGGAGGGGGAAATCATTGTCATCATCATCACCAACAACTCTCCCATCATGGGGAGGGCAATCTCCATCAAAATCTTCAACAGCACCATCTCCTCTCAAACCCTGGTTCATCTCTTGTGTTCAATCTTTGTACTGGAACCTCAAATTGGTACTTGTGGGTGACTAGTAGTGTTGATTACATCTTGTAGTTGATTACTATATGGTTTATTTGGTGGAAGATTATATGTTCAGATCCATTATGCTATTTAATACCCCTCTGATCTTGAGCATGATTATCATTTGTGAGTAGTTACTTTTGTTCTTGAGGTCACGAGAGAAATCGTGTTGCAAGTAATCATGTGAACTTGATATGTGTTCGATATTTCGATAGTATGTATGTTGTGATTCCCTTAGTGGTGTCATGTGAACGTTGACTACATGACACTTCACCATATCTGGGCCTAAGGGAATGCATTGTGGAGTAGTTATTAGATGATGGGTTGCGAGAGTGACAGAAGCTTAAACCCTAGTTTATGCGCTATTCCGTAAGGGACCGATTGGATCCAAAAGTTTAATGTTATGGTTAGAATTTATTCTTAATACCTTTCTCGTAGTTGCGGATGCTTGCGAGGGGGTTAATCATAAGTAGGAGGTTTGTTCAAGTAAGAACAGCACCTAAGCACCGATCCACCCACATACCAAATTATCAAGGTAGTGAACACAAATCGAGCCAACATGATGAAAGTGACTAGATGAAATTCCCGTGTACCCTCAAGAACGCCAGACTTAGTATAAGAGACCGTTTTGGCCTGTCCTTTGCCTCAAAAGGATTGGGCTATCTTGCTGCACTTTTGTTACTACTATCTTTACTTGCTCGTTACAAATTATCTTGCTATCAAACTACTCTGTTACTTACTATTTTAGCACTTGTAGACATTACCTTGCTGAAAACCACTTGTTATTTCCTTCCGCTCCTCATTGGGTTCGACACTCTTACTTATCTAAAAGGCTACAATTGATCCCATATACTTGTGGTTCATCATCCCTTAACTAGTTTTTGTTCATTTTGCAACTCCTGTTTTGAGTTACTAATCTTAGCAACTGAACCGGTATCAAATACCCTGGGGTTACTATGAACACTAGTAAAGTACACATCAATAACATGTATATCAAATATACCTTTGTTCACTTTGCCATCCTTCTTATCCGCCAAGTATTTGGGGTAGTTCCGCTTCCAGTGACCATTCCCTTTGTAGTAGAAGCACTCAGTTTCAGGCTTAGGTCTAGCTTTGGGCTTCTTCACGGGAGTGGCAACTTGCTTGTCATTCTTCTTGAAGTTCCCTTTCTTTTCCTTTGCCCCTTTTCTTGAAACTAGTGGTCTTGTTAACCATCAACACTTGATGCTCTTTCTTGATTTCTACCTTCGCCGATTTCAGCATCGCGAAGAGCTCGGGAATCTTTTCCGTGATCCCTCTCACATTATAGTTCATCACGAAGTTCTAGTAGCTTGGTGATAGTGACTAGAGAACTCTATCAATCACTATCTTATCTGTAAGATTAACTCCCACTTGATTCAAGTGATTGTAGTACCCGGACATTCTGAGCACATGCTCACAGGTTTGAGCTATTCTCCTCCATCTTGTAGGAAAAGTACTTGTCAGAGGTCTCATACCTCTCGACACGGGCATGAGTCTGAAATACCAATTTCAGCTCTTGGAACATCTCATATGCTCCGTGGCATTCAAAATGTTTTTGAAGTCCCGGTTCTAAGCCATAAAGCATGGCGCACTAAACTATCAAGTAGTCATCATATCGAGCTTGCAAAATGTTCATAACGTCTGTATCTGCTCTTGCAATAGGTTTGTCACCTAGCGGTGCATTAAGGACATAATTCTTCTATGCAGCAACGAGGATAATCCTCATATCACGGACCCAGTACGCATCATTGCTACTATCATCTTTCAACTTTTCTCTAGGAACATATCAAATGAATATAGGAGCTATATCGCAAGCTTTTGATCTACAACATAGATATGCAAATACTATCAGCACTAAGTTCATGATAAATTAAGTTCAATTAATCAAATTACTTAAGAACTCCCACTTAGATAGACATCCCTCAAGTCATCTAAATGATACGTGATCCAAATCAACTAAACCATGTCCGATAATCACGTGAGATGGAGTAGTCATCAATGGTGAACATCTCTTTGTTGATCATATCTACTATCTGATTCACGTTCGACCTTTCGGTGTCCAGTGTTCTGAGGCCATGCCCGAGTATTCCACATGTGCAAAACTGTCTTGCACCCGTTGTATGTGAACGTAGTCTATCACACCCGATCATCATGTGGTGTCTCAACACGACGAACTTTCGCAACAGTGCATACTCAGGGAGAACACTTATACCTTGAAATTTTAGTTAAAGGATCATCTTATAATGCTACCGCCGTACTAAGCAAAATAAGATGCATAAAAGGTAAACATCACATGAAATCAAAATATGTGACATGGTGCCATCATCATCTTGTGCTTTTGATCTCCATCTCCAAAGCATCATTATGATCTCCATCGTCACTGGCTCGACACCTTGATCTCCATCATAGCGTCATGGTCGTCTCGCCAACTATTTCTTCTACAAATATTGCTAACGCATAGTGATAAAGTAAAGCAATTACATGGCGTTTGCATTTCATACAATAAAGAGACAACCATAAGGCTCTTGTCGGTTGTCGATAACTTTAACAAAACATAATCATCTCATACAATAACGTATATCACATCACAACATGCCCTGCAAAAACAAGTTATACGTCCTCTACTTTGTTGTTGCAAGTCTTACGTGGCTGCTACGAGCTTCTAGCAAGAACCGTTCTTACCTACGCATCAAAACCACAACGGTGATTTATCAAGTTTGTTGTTTTAACCTTCAACAAAGGACCGGCCGCAGTCAAATTCGATTCAACTAAAGTAGGAGAAATAGACACCCGCCAGGCACTTTTATGCAAAACTAGTTGCATGTCTGTCGGTGGAACCGGTCTCATGAACGTGGTCTTGTAAGGTTGGTCCGGGATGCTTCATCCAACAATACCGTTGAATCAAAATAAGACATTGGTGGTAAGCAGTATGACGATCACCGCCCACAACTCTTTGTGTTCTACTCATGCATATCATCTACGCATAGACCTGGCTCGGATGCCACTGTTGGGAAACGTAGCATGCAATTTCAAAAAAAATCCTACGCTCACGCAAGATCCATCTAGGTGATGCATAGCAACGAGAGGGGAAGAGTGTGTCTACGTACCCTTGTAGACCGAAAGCGGAAGCGTTTGACAACGCGGTTGATGTAGTCAAACTTCTTCTAGCTCCAAACCATCAAGTACCGAACGTACAACACCTCTGAGTTTTGCACACGTTCAGCGCGATGACGTCCCTCGCCTTCTTGATCCAGCAAGGTGTCCAGGAAGTAGATGAGTTTCGTCAACCCGGCGGCATGGTGACGGTGATGGTGAAGTGATCCGCGCAGGGCTTCTCCTAAGCTCTGCAAGAATATGACCTGGGGTGTAACCTGTGGAGGGGGCACCGCACACGGCTAAAGCTACTTCTTGAGCTTGCGTTGGTTTTTCCCTTGAAGAGGAAAGGGTGATGCAGAAAAGTAGAGTAAGTATTTCCCTCAGTTTGAGAACCAAGGTGTCAATCCAGTAGGAGACAACGCACAAGTCACTGAACACCTGCACAAACAATCAGACAACTTGCACCCAACGCGATAAAGGGGTTGTCAATCCCTTCACAGTTACTTGCAAAAGTGAGATCTGATAGAGATAGATAAACGATAAAGCAAATATTTTTGGTATTTTTGGTTTATAGATCGGAAAGTAAAAGATTGCACAGGAAGTAAATGAGAAACTAAAATTGTAGATCAGAAACTTATATGATGCAAATAGACCCGGGGGCCATAGGTTTCACTAGAGGCTTCTCTCAAGATAGAAAATATTACGGTGGGTGAACAAATTACTACCGAGCAATTGGTAGAAAAGCGCAAAGTTATGACGATATCTAAGGCAATGATCATGGATATAGGCATCACGTTCGTGTCAAGTAGACCAAAACGATTCTGCATCTACTACTATTACTCCACACATCGACCGCTATCCAGCATGCATCTAGAGTATTAAGTTCATCAAGAACGGAGTAACGCTTTAAGCAAGATGACATGATGTAGAGGAATTAACTCAAGCAATATGATGAAAACCCATTCTTTTTATCCTCGATGGCAACAATACAATACGTTCCTTGCTTCCCCTACAGTCACTGGGAAAGGACACTGCAAGATTGAACCCAAAGCTAAGCACTTCTCCCATTGCAAGAAAAACCAATCTAGTTGGCCAAACCAAATTGATAGTTTGAAGGACTTGCAAAGATATCAAATCATGCATATAAGAATTCAGAGAAGATTCAAATAATATTCATATATAAACTAATCATAAATCCACAATTCATAGGATCTCGGCAAACACACCGCAAAAAAGTATTACATCAAATAGATCTCCAAGAACATCGAGGAGAGCATGGTATGGAGAATCAAAGAGAGAGAAGAAGCCATCTATCTACTAGCTATGGACCCATAGGTCTGTGGTAAACTACTCACGCTTCATCGGAAGGGCAATGGTGTTGATGTACAAGCCCTCCGTGATCGAATCACCCTCCCGCAGGATGCCAGAAAAGGCACCAAGATGGGATCTCACGGGTACAGAAGGTTGCAGCGGTGGAAAAGTGTTTTCATGGATCTCTCTGTTGGTTTTGGGATATATGAGAATATATAGGCGAAGAAACTAGGTCGGTGGAGTCACGAGGGGCCCACAAGGGTGGGGGCACGCCCTACCCCCTGGACCACCCTCCATCCTTGTGGCCGCCTCTTGGCTTCTCTGACTTGCACTCCAAGTCCTCTAGATGTCTTCTGGTCCAAGAAAAATCATCGCGAAAGTTTTATTCCGTTTGGACTCCGTTTGGTATTCCTTTTCTGTGAAACTCTAAAACAAGGAAAAAACAGGAACTGGCACTGGGCTCTAGGTTAATAGGTTAGTCCCAAAAATAAAATAAAATAGCATAATAATGCATATAAAACATCCAAAACAAATAATATAATAGCATGGAACAATAAAAAATTATAGATACGTTGGGGACGTATCAGCTAACAATTGATGTTGTGTGTTCTAGGCACCCCCCTCCCCACACACACACACACACACACACACACATATATATATATATATATATATATATATATATATAGGTGGGAGGGGGAGGAGAGGCAGCCAGGGGGGCCCTAGGTTGGCCGCCGCCCCCTAGGGGCCCTGCCTTGCCCTGCACCCCCATTCCATGTATGCATGAAGGGGAAGGAAAGAGCGGGGTGAGGAAAGGAAGTGGGAATCCTTATCCACACTTTCCTTTCCCTTCCCCCTTTCCTTCTCCTCCTCCTATAGCCTTATAGGGCGCACCAGCCCCTTATGGGCTGGTGTGTTCCTTCACAAGGCCCATATGGCCCATAGGATTGTCGAGGGTACCCAAAACACCTTCGGGTGACCCGATAAGTACCCGATACCCTCCGGAACACTTTCGGTGTCCGAATACCATTGTCCTATATATCAATCTTTACCTATCGACCATTTCGAGACTCCTCGTCATGTCCATGATCTCATGCGGGACTCTGAACAACATTCGGTCAGCAAATCACATAACTCATATAATACTAAATCATCATCAAACATTAAGCGTGCGGACCCTACGGGTTGGAGAACTATGTAGACATGACCGAGACATCTCTCCGATCAATAACCAATAGCGGAACCTGGATCCTCATATTGGCTCCTACATATTCTACGAAGATCTTTATCGGTAGAACCGTTATGACAACATACGTTATTCCCTTTGTCATCGGTATGTTACTTGCCCGAGATTCGATCGTCTGTATCCACATACCTAGTTCAATCTCGTTACCGGCGAGTCCCTTTACTCGTTCCGTAATACATCATCCTGCAACTAACTCATTTTTCACTTTGCTTGCAAGGCTTCTTATGATGTGCCTCACCGAGAGGGCCCAGAGATACCTCTTCGATACTCGAAGTGACAAATCCTAATCTCGATCTATGAAAACCCAACAAACACCTTCGGAGATGCCTGTAGAGCATCTTTATAATCACCCAGTTACGTTGTGACGTTTGATAGCACACGAGGCATTCCTCCGGTATTCGGGAGTTGCATAATCTCATAGTCGAAGGAATATGTATTTGACATGAAGAAAGAAATAGCAATAAAACTGAACGATTAATATGCTAAGATAACGGATGGGTCTTGTCCATCACATCATTCTCCTAATGATGTGATCCCGTTATCAAATGACAACACATGTCTATGGTTAGAAAAACACCATCTTTGATCAAGGAGCTAGTCTAGTAGAGGCTTACTAGGGACACGGTGTTTGTCTATGTATTCACACATGTATTTAGGTTTCCGATCAATACAATTTTAGCATGAATAATAAACCTTTATCATGAATAAGGAAATATAAAATAACAACTTTATTATTGCCTCTAGGGCATATTTCCTTCACTTCGGGCCTCGGGAAACATCATCCGGTAATAGGCCTACGTGTTGTTTGCGGCTAGGTCTTTTTTTGTATGCTCATGAGGGAGCCACATGTGAGCCGACACTTCTCTAGTTTTGCCTAGCCATGAGCTTCTATAGGTTCTTCTTCCGCTCTCTTGGGGCGCCTTGCCCCTCCTTATATAAGTTGAAGGGGTCCTCTTACATGTAGATTCCTAGTAGGACACAAACTAGTCTCACCTTTATTACGTCCCGGATATTAGTCTGGGTCTTATTCAAACAGTTGGAGCCAGCCTGCTTGGACACCCCCATGTTGGGCCACGTTCTACCACTATGAGGGTACCCGTGTCCCATATCCACGAGACATACCATACCATGGGATCACTTGATCCCACTCGGTATATCTTCTTCTTTGTGTGTTGATCAACTTGAATCCACTCTTTGTACTTAGTCTTGATCAACCTTGTATCTTATCTTCCCTCTTCATAAAGATGATGGCTTGAAGGTAAACATGAATATTCACACAATCTTATTCTTTAAGACATGTTTTCAATAGGCACAACTCTCACATAACTAATCTTTGGATAAACTCTTTAATAGCACCTTGGTCAACACATAATCTTCTTCTAAAGACCTTGAAACCAACAAATGGTCTTCAAACAATGCATATGGACAAACCCTTCAAATATAACTCGAGGAAACCATTAGTCCATAGGGATTGTCATCAATTACAAAACAAAACATGGGGGCACCATGCTCTTTCAGTAACCCTACTTTGTACTTCTACTTGTGAGCTGCGTTGGGATTTCCCCGAAGAGGAGGGGATGATGCAATACAGTAGACATAAGTATTTCCCTCAGTTATGAAACCAAGGTTATCAATCCAGTAGGAGAATCACGCAACAACTCGTTAGCAGCACCTGCCCTCAAAATAACAAATCCTCGCACTACTGCAGGATGCTGCTAACGCAACACTACGATCAGAGACCCTTCGACGAAACTGTGTGCGATGCAATAATCGCAAACAGTGGTGTAAAAAACCGTCAAAAAAGGTGCAAAACGTTTGCGATGACGGATGCATCAAACATGGTTCAGATTTTAGTTGCGTGTGCGATTCAGGGCATACGTTCAGTTCAATTAACCGTTTTCGATGAGGAGGAACAAAAGAAACAGGCAGCCAGATGAAGGTGTGTGTGATGTACAACATACGGTTCACTTGGATGAACTTTTCGTGATTAGGCAACACAAAATAAACGGTCAGCCAGATCAAGGTGTGTGCGATGTACAACATACGGTTCACTTGGATGAACTGTTTGTGATTAGGCAACACAAAAGAAACGGTCAGCCAGATCAACGTGTGTGCGATGTAAAGCATACAGTTCACTCGGATGAACTGTTTGTCATTAGGCAACACAAAAGAAACGGTCAGCCAGATCAAGGTGTGTGCGATGTACGACATGCGGTTCACCCGGATGAACTATTTGCGTTGAGACAAGAGAACAGAAACGGTTCAATATAACAAATACCATAAATATTGCAAGGTTCAAATTCAAAGATTACAACACCCAAATTCAAACATTGCAAGTTGCGTCATTTCTGAAAAGGGATCAGCTGCTGACAAGTCATGTATGGATTTGACACAATAACTTCCAATTGCTTTGCCATATGCTCTTCCAATACGAAGTTTGGCATTTTTGGAGGCACTTCCATTCCGCAGTACCTGTCGGCTCTGATAATCATACCATTGATCTTTCCTAATTAAATGCGTGTTCAACCTCAGTACCCTCAGCACCTTTGCTCTAGCAAGAAAGAACCTGGCGAGTGTAATCTCCGGTAAGGTCCCTCGGTAGGAGTTCAAAGTAATATTTGAGAGATGCAGATCCACGCATTCGATGTGATTGTCGTTATAAACATTATCCACCTCCGGGCCTATTATTATTTGCAAAAGAAGAGAACGTGTTAGTGCCTACATGCAGTTTTGAACACTGCTACACGCCCATTTGGTTTGCAGGATTTGTAAAATGCACCAACGTGCCATCTTCGATCTGGCATGATTAACATGGGCATTTGATTACAATCTAGAAACATGTAGCCTTCTTCACAAGAGGTTGGGTTGGATGAAAAATTCCCTAAGAAAACTAGTACAGATGAATCCAAAGGAGAGATGCTTATGGACGATTGTAACCATATGAATGAAGCAACCAATATGGGGTGGGGGTGTATGTCCTAAAATCCTCCAAAATTCCTTCAGAAATCGTAGTACATTGTCATTGTAAACTTGGGAAAAGGTGCAAAAAATTGAACTCCCTTATGGTTAACATTAACAGGAAAGGAACATCACCTCGATATACAGCTTCTTCAGGCATAGAAAGCATCTCAGGCAACTGAAAACTTGGTCCAGGTTGGGGCCGACAGATTCTAGTGCCAAGACCTTCAATATGCCCAGAGTCTGGGTGAAGCTTCGCTGGATTGCAGAAGAACATACATCTTCAAAACTACAAATAAGGTTGATATCAAGAAGGAGAGGTATGTAAGGCGACTGTTGTACCTAAAAGTTGTAGTATTTGACAGACGAGTAGCCCACCACTTCCAATTTCGGCGCAGAAATGACATTGATTCTTGTTGGACCTTGTTGATCAACTACAAGTAATCTCTCAAGTGAAGGTGCATCCTGGATGACCATATTGTGGTCCACCTTTTGTGATCTCTCGTTGCAGCACCAGCAACACACATAAATAGTCCGGAAAGTCCTGGAGGTGATGTGCAAGGTAATCGGCCAATTCATCGCCTGAAGACGAAGGAATTCGAGTGCAGTATAGCCGCGGAGCAGGCGCTCCATGTCATCCTTTGGGATGCGGACGACGACGAGCTCGAGGTGCTTCAATCGTGGTAGAAAAAGAGCGGGCGCGTCATTAAGGGGGGATGGCAGTTCATGAACTTGGCGAGGCGCAGCGTGGGCGCGAAGCGGAGCGCGGACGTTGGCAGCAAGCGCATATGCCCATCATTATAACTTAGCTTCTCGAGTTGTTCTATGGCGCGGGGGATCGGAACCACTCGTCAAGCTTGGCTTGGTCCTTGCCATTGGAACGGAACTTGCCCGTGATAAGGCCTTTGATTAGGCCATCGTGACTGCCAAGGATCTGGGAGAACGCATCCAAGCTTTGGCGATAGCCATGGCAGAGCTTGTGGGCGTCGAGGAGGTCGACAGGGGTGCGGAGCCATAGGGGGCGCCACCGCCGAGAAAGGGCGGTTGTCCTCGCCCGATATTTGATTGGGAGGAGGGATATAATGACTATCAACATATCATCGGGGAGGTTGTTGATGAAGTCTAGGCCTGCTTGAGTCGCTTGCGGTTCTTTCTCAACCCGCCTCCGCTTGTTGGCAGCCTCGTTCTCCACCTCGTCGGTGGCAACGGAAACCTCTGTCCCCATATTCACGCTGTGCTCCGGTGCTTCAGCAGCCCCGGCGTCGCCACTCCCTCCGATGGGGTGCTTCGACGGCATTCTCGTACACTTGCAGCTTTGAGGACTCAGAGCGGCATCGAGGATGCGGGCGGAGAGAGAGGAATTGTGTGTGGCGAGGATGGGGGGTGCGGCCGCTCGGCGACGCCATTAATATAGACCAGTGGGAGCGAGGCGGGCAGCGGTCCAAGGCTGTCTCGCTTCCTGGTGAGAACGACTGCTTAATCTCTAGTATGAATGAAATCTATGCTTAATTACTGAATTTTAGTTGCGAAAAATAGATAGTTCTATTGATTTTTAGCTGCATATTTTGACAAATCATAGTGTCTCTTGGCTTAGCGCCGAAGTCTGGCTTTAATTTGCATACCGTAATCTGAACCGTTTGCGTTGAAGAGATGCACAGATCCTGCGTTGAACAACTTGTATGCTTCCCGGTGAGCCTGCTGATAACCCACAAGTATAGGGCATCGCAACAGTTTTCGAGGGTAGAGTATTCAACCCAAATTTATTGATTCGACACAAGGGGAGCCAAAGAATATTCTCAAGTATTAGCAAATGAGTTGTCAATTCAACCACACCTGGATAACTTAGTATCTGCAGCAAAGTGTTTAGTAGGAAAGTAGTATGGAAGTAACGGTAACAGTGGCAAAAGTAACAATAGCAGTTTTGTAGTAATTGTAACAGTGGCAACGGCAAAGTAACTAAGAAAAGAGCAATATGTGAAAAGCTCGTAGGCATTGGATCGGTGATGGAGAATTATGCCGGATGCGATTCCTCATGCAATAGTTATAACATAGGGTGACACAGAACTAGCTCCAGTTCATCAATGTAGTGTAGGCATGTATTCCTAATATAGTCATACGTGCTTATGCAAAGAACTTGCATGACATCTTTTGTCCTACCCTCCCGTGGCAGCGGGGTCCTATTGGAAACTAAGGGATATTAAGGCCTCCTTTTAATAGAGTACCAGATCAAAGCATTAACGCTTAGTGAATACATGGACTCCTCAAACTACGGTCATCACCGGTAAGTATCCCAATTATTGTCACTTCGGGGTTAACGGATCATAACACATAATAGGTGACTATAGACTTGCAAGATAGGATCAAGAACTCACGTATATTCATGAAAAGATAATAGGTTCAGATCTGAAATCATGGCACTTGGGCCCTAGTGACAAGCATTAAGCATAGCAAAGTCATAGCAACATCAATCTCAGAACATAATGGATACTAGGGATCAAACCCTAAGAAAACTAACTCAATTACATGGTAAATCTCATCCAACCCATCAATGTCTAGCAAGCCTACGATGGAATTACTCACGCACGGCGGTGAGCATCATGAAATTGGTGATGGAAGAAGGTTGATGATGATGACGACAACGGATTCCCCTCTCTAGAGCCCCGAACGGACTCCAGATCAGCCCTCCCGAGAGAGATTAGGGCTTGGCGGCGGCTCCGTATCGTAAAACGCGATGAATCCTTCTCTCTGGTTTTTTTCTCCCCGAACGTGAATATATAGAGTTGGAGTTGAGGTCGCTGGAGCACCAGGGGGCCCACAAGGCAAGGGGTGCGCCCAGGGGGGTAGGCGAGCCTCCCACCCTCGTGGACAGGGTGTGGACCCCTGGCCTTGATTATTTCGCCAGTATTTTTTATTAATTCCAAAAATATTCGCCGTGAAGTTTCAGGTCATTCCGAGAACTTTTATTTCTGCACAAAAATAACACCATGGCAATTCTGCTGAAAACAGCGTCAGTCCGGGTTAGTTCCATTCAAATCATGCAAGTTAGAGTCCAAAACAAGGGCAAAAGTGTTTGGAAAAGTAGATACGATGGAGACTTATCAACTCCCCCAAGCTTAAACCTTTGCTTGTCCTCAAGCAATTCAGTTGATAAACTGAACGTGATAAAGAAAAACTTTTACAAACTCTGTTTGCTCTTGTTGTTATAAATATGTAAAGCCAGCATTCAAGTTTTCAGCAAAGATTATGAACTAACCATATTCACAATAACATTTAGGTCTCATGTTTACTCATATCAATGGCATAATCAACTAGCAAGCAATAATAATAAATCTCGGATGACAACACTTTCTCAAAACAATCATAATATGATATAACAAGATGGTATCTCGCTAGCCCTTTCTGAGACCGCAAAACATAAATGCAGAGCACCTTTGAAGATCAAGGACTGACTAGACATTGTAATTCATGGTAAAAGAGATCTAGTCATAGTCATACTCAATATAAATTAATAGTAATGCATGCAAATGACAGCGGTGCTCTCCAACTGGTGCTTTTTAATAAGAGGATGATGACTCAACATAAAAGTAAATAGATAGGCCCTTCGCAGAGGGAAGCAGGGACTTGTAGAGGTGCCAGAGATTGATTTTTGAAATAGAGATGAATAATATTTTGAGCGGCATACTTTCGTTGTCAACATAACAACCGAGAGATCTCGATATCTTCCATTCTACACACATTATAGGCGGTTCCAAGCAAAATGGTAAAGTTTATGCTCCCCCACCCCCAACGAGCATCAATCCATGGCTGGCCCGAAACAACGGGTGCCTCCAACTAACAACAGTCCTGGGGGAATTTTGTTTGCAATTATTTTGATTTAAGCATGGGACTGGGCATCCCGGTGACCGGCCATTTTCTCGTGAGTGAGGAGCGGAGTCCACTCCTCTTGAGAATAACCCGCCTAGCATGGAAGATACAGACAACCCTAGTTGATACATGAGCTATTCGAGCATACGAAATAGAATTTCATTTGAAGGTTTAGAGTTTGGCACATACATATTTACTTGGAACGGCAAGTAGATACCGCATATAGGAAGGTATGGTGGACTCATATGGAATAACTTTGGGGTTTATGGAAATGGATGCACAAGCAGTATTCCCGCTTAGTACAAGTGAAGGCTAGAAAAAGACTGGGAAGCGACCAACTAGAGAGCGACAACAGTCATGAACATGCATTAAAATTAATGAACATTGAGTGCAAGCATGAGTAGGATATAATCCACCATGAACATAAATATCGTGAAGGCTATGTTAATTTTGTTTCAACTACATGCGTGAACATGTGCCAAGTCAAGTCACTCGAATCGTTCAAAGGAGGATACCACCCTATCATACAACATCACAACCATTTTAATAGCATGTTGGCATGCAAGGTAAACCATTATAAACTCCTAGCAAATTAAGCATGGCATGGGCAACTATAATCTCTAATTGGAATTGCAAACATGTTCATTCATAATAGGCTGAATCAAGAATGATGAACAAATCATATTTACAAAAACAAGAGAGGTCGAGTTCATACCAGCTTTTCTCATCTCAATCAGTCCATCATATATCGTCATTATTGCCTTTCTCTTGCACGACTGACTGGTGTGGATAATAATAATAGTGCACGTGCATTGGACTAAGCTGGAATCTGCAGGCATCTTAACACAAAGGAGAAGACAAGGTAACATGGGCTCCTGGTTAAATCAATAATAATGCATATAAGAGCCACTTCAACATTTTAATCATGGTCTTCTCCTCTCGACCCCCAAAGAAAATAAAAAATAAATAAAACTATTTACACGGGAAAGCTCCCAACAAGCAAAAGAAGAACACGAAATCTTTTTGGGTTTTCTTTTAATTATTACTACTACAGGCATGGAAAGTAAACTAGCTAAAAGCTACAACTATTTTTTTGGTTTTTCTTAAAGTTATTCAAACACACAAGAAGAAAGTGAGAAAAAGAAAATAAACTAGCATGGATATTACAATGAAAAAGTATGAGCACCGACAACCATGGTAGTCAGAATTCCGACTCGACTGCTAGAATCCTACCACTTCATGACCCTACGGAAGCATGTCGATCCAAATCCCACTATGAATCCGGATCAGGTAGAATCCATGTTGAGTCGCGATCCAAATCATAGAATCCTGTACAAAACTATACAATCCCGACTACGCTATGGACTATGTCCGATTCTACTAATTTATCTAAGCCGTTTGTTTAGTTGTTGCAGAATAGTATGCCATCATCCAAACCACTTTTCATATACCTCATGGACCTTTATTCCCCTCCGAAGCCCAAACGCTCAGCCGCCGACACCTTTGATCTAGATCTTAGAAACCCTAGATCGAAATTGAGGATCAGGCTTGTCGACAGATGGAATTGGCGTGAAAAGGAGGATGCTTCAAGATTGATCGGAGAAGAAGAGCAAGACCCTTCAAGGTTTAGCACTGCAGGTCAGATAGACAAGTGATCGACTATTCACGCACTTTAAAAGAACCTAAGTAAATTTCGTGCATTGAATGTTTAAATGTTCTATATATTTCCCTCTCATATATGTTCCATACATGCGAGCTAAATGGCAGGTTAGCCATAAAAAGAAGTGGAATACAACTAGCATTGATGTGTATGTTCTTTGCTCCATATTTAGTGTCAAAACTCTATAGAACCCATATAAATTTCTTGTGTGCATACAAACTATCTTATTTGAGTACATCTAGTAGAATCCTCGATTCCACGACTCGATCTTACGACTCGATCCTGTCTAAGGAAAATTGATCAATCCGAATCCAGACTCTGACTACCTTGCCGACAACTAGAATGAGTGTGTCAACATGAATGTAATGTCGGTGAGAAATACGTACTCCCCCAAGCTTAGGCTTTTGGCCTAAGTTGGTCTAGGGCCATGGCTGGCCTGGCGGATATCCAAAGTTGTAGCTGGGGTCCTACTGAGAAGCAGCATCTATTGCCTCATGAGCTGCCGCTTGGAGGCGAGCTGCCTCCGTCCTCCTCTTATATTCGTTCGCCTCCTCCCTGGTTATAATATATCTCCCTTTTGCCTGAAAGTCAAAGAAGGTAGGAGCAGGGAGAGCAACATGGAAAGTGCGGCACCTGTCAAACATTAGTCGATACTGGAGAGTCTGTTCATTCCTCTGAATAAATTGATGGCGAACCATAGCATCATAATCTAGATAAGTGGGAGGCAATTCCATATCATTTTCATGTATGGGTATCTCAAGAAAATTAGCCACACGGGTTGCATAAATCCCACCAAACAAGTCTCCACTTAAACCATTATTATGCAACCTTCGTGCAACAATGGCCCCCAAGTTATATTGTTTATCTCCTAAAACAACACTCTTGAGAACACTAAGATCAGGAACACACATGTGACATGCCTCATCCTTACCGTTTATACATCTACCTGTAAAGAGAGCAAAATAATGAATAGCGGGAAAATGAATGCTCCCTATGGTAGCTTGTATTATTTCCCTAGATTCCTCCACAGTGATACTAGCAAGAAAATCCTTAAACTCAGATTTGTGAGGTTCACTAGCACTACCCCACTGCGGAAGTTTACAAGCAGTATTAAAATCTTCTAAGTCCATAGTATGAGAATTACGTGAAGATGAAAATTTGAACCTTCTCACAAAGGAATCAGTTAGGTGATAATACTAAGGGCAATTATCTAGCATGAAGCCCTCGAGTTCAGCATTACGCACATATGCGTCAAATTCCTCCTTAATTCACAAGGCCGCACTTGAGCTTCTCTTGGTGGTTCATGGTCCGGCTCACGTATTGCGGGCCTGGGTCCTTGCTTCCTTGAAGAACCACCTTGGTACATTTTCCTAAACATATTTCTTCCTCTGAAAAATTTCTGAAAATTTAAGTAACTCAAAATAAAAGTGAACCAAACTCAACAAAATTGATAGCAACTACTCCCACAAGTGCCTAGAGACTATATCATGCATTGGAACTACTTGGGACCATATAAATTTGACATGCAAGCTCAAGAACAGGGTCACCTAGGAAGCAAAAATTTACAATGAATAAAGCACTAGAACAAAAACTAATTGGACCACTGGAGGAGTCGCATACCGAAGAACAATCCCCCAAAGCAGTTTTGTGAGTGGAGCTTTGAGCAAGGAGATCGAAAATCGCACCAAGATGAGCTAGAACTCGTGCTTGAGCTGGTTGGTGATTTTTTTGGGAGGAAGAAGGAGTGTGTGGTGGCTGGAATAAGTGGAGGGGGGCCACCAGGGGCCCACGAGGCAGGGGGGCGTGCCCAGGGGGTGGGCGCCCCCTGTCAGTGTCCAAACCGGCGGATCTCGGGTAGGGGGTCCCGAACTGTGCGTCTAAGGTGGATGGTAATAGGAGGCGGGGGACACGATGTTTACCCAGGTTCGGGCCCTCTCGATGGAGGTAATACCCTACTTCCTGCTTGATTGATCTTGATGATATGAGTATTACAAGAGTTGATCTACCACGAGATCGTAGAGGCTAAACCCTAGAAGCTAGCCTATGGTATGATTGTTGTTGTCCTACAGACTAAACCTTCCGGTTTATATAGACACCAGAGGGGGCTAGGGTTACACAGAGTCGGTTACAAGGGAGGAGATCTACATATCCGTATTGCCAAGCTTGCCTTCCACGCCAAGGAGAGTCCCATCCGGACACGGGACGAAGTTTTCAATCTTGTATCTTCATAGTCCTACAGTCCGGCTAAAGGATATAGTCCGGCTGTCTGAGGACCCCCTAATCCAGGACTCCCTCACACCTTGGACCCTCGTGGCCAGGTGCTTGATCCCCCTGATGTGTTCTCAGTGTGAAATATTCTTAAATATTCTAGAAAAAATCATATTTCATTTTCAGGGCATTTGGAGAACTTTAATTTTCGGGGTATTTATTTATTGCACGGAAAATTCAGAAAACAAACAGAAAATACTATTTTTGCTTTATTTCATCTAAATAACAGAAAGTAGAAGGAGGGTACAGAAGGTTGTGCTTTCTAACTTCATCCATCTCATGCTCATCAAAAGGAATCCACTAACAAGGTTGATCAACTCTTGTTAACAAACTCATTCCGAATCACATGAAACCGGAGAATTTTCGAATAGCACTAGGTTACCTCAACGGGGACATGCACATCCCCAACAATAAGAATATCATATTTCTTTTTGATAGTAGGAAGAGGAAATTCAAAACCTCCAATAATAATCGATGGAATTTTTTCAATACAATTGATACTGTGGACTTGAGGTTGTTTCCTCGGAAAGTGTACCATATGCTCATTACCATTAACATGAAAAGTGACATTGCCTTTGTTGCAATCAATAATAGCCCCTGCAGTATTCAAAAAGTGGTCTACCAAGGATAATCGACATACTATCATCCTCGGGAATATCAAGAATAACAAAGTCCGTTAAAATAGTAACATTTGCAACCACAACAGGCACATCCTCACAAATACCGACAGGTATAGCGGTTGATTTATCGGCCATTTGCAGAGATATTTCAGTATGTGTCAACTTATTCAAATCAAGTCTACGATATAAAGAGAGGGGCATAACACTAACACCGGATCCAAGATCACATAAAGCAGTTCTAACATAGTTTCTTTTAATGGAGCATGGTATAGTTGGTACTCCTGGATCTCCTAGTTTCTTAGGTATTCCACCCTTAAAAGTATAATTAACAAGCATGGTGGAAATTTCAGCTTCTGGTATCTTTCTTTTATTTGTGACAATTTCCTTCATGTATTTAGCATAAGGATTCATTTTAAGCATATCAGTCAAACGCATACGCAAAAAGACAGGTCTAATCATTTCAGCAAAGCGCTCAAAATCCTCATCATCCTTTTTCTTGGATGGTTTGGGAGGAATAGGCATGGGTTTCTGAACCCATGGTTCTCTTTCTTTACCGTGCTTCCTAGCAACGAAGTCTCTCTTATCATAACGTTGATTCTTTGATTGTGGGTTATCAAGATCAACAGCGGGTTCAATCTCTACATCATTGTCATTACTAGGTTGAGCATCAACATGAACATCATCATTAACATTATCACTAGGTTCATGTTCATCACCCGATTGTGTTTCAGCATCAGAAATAGAAATATCATTGGGATTCTCAGGTGTGTCAACAACAGGTTCACTAGAAGCATGCAAAGTCCTATCATTTTTCTTTTTCTTCTTTTTAGAAGGACTGGGTGCATCAACATTAGTTCTCTGAGAATCTTGCTCAATTCTCTTAGGGTGGCCCTCAGGATACAAAGGTTCCTGAGTCATTTTACCCCCTCTAGTCATAACTCTAACAACATTATCATTTTTCTTATTATTTAATTCATTGAGCAAATCATTTTGAGCTTTAAGCACTTGTTCTACTTGAGTGGTAACCATAGAAGCATGTTTACTAATGAGTTTAAGTTCACCTTTAACTCTAGACATATAATCACTCAAGTGTTCAATCATATAAGCATTTCGTTTCAATTGTCTACCAACATAAGCATTGAAGTTTTCTTGTTTAACAATAAAATTATCAAACTCATCTAAGCATTGGCTAGCAGACTTATAACGAGGAATATCACCTTCATCAAATCTATAGAGAGAATTTACCTTTACTACATGTGTCGGGTTATCAAGACCATGTATTTCTTCAACAGGCGGCAAATTAAGACCATGTATTTCTTCAATAGGAGGTAAATTCTTAACATCTTCAGCTTTAATACCTTTTTCTTTCATAGATTTCTTTGCCTCTTGCATATCTTCAGGACTGAGAAATAGAATACCCCTTTTCTTCGGAGTTGGCTTAGGAGTTGGTTCAGGAAGTGTCCAATTATTTTCATTAGTCAACATATTATTCAATAGCAATTCAGCTTGATCAACTGTTCTTTCCCTGAAAACACAACCAGCACAACTATCTAGGTGGTCTCTGGAAGCATCGGTTAGTCCATTATAAAAGATATCAAGTATTTCATTTTTCTTGAGAGGATGATCAGGCAAAGCATTAAGTAATTGGAGAAGCATCCCCCAAGCTTGTGGGAGACTCTCTTCTTCAATTTGCACAAAATTATATATTTCCCTTAAAGCAGCTTGTTTCTTATGAGCGGGGAAATATTTAGCAGAGAAGTAATAAATCATATCCTGGGGACTACGCACACAACCAGGATCAAGAGAATTAAACCATGTTTTAGCATCACCCTTTAATGAGAACGGAAATAATTTAAGGATATAGTAGTAGCGAGTTTTCTCATCATTAGTGAACAGGGTGGCTATATCATTTAATTTAGTAAGATGTGCCACAACGGTTTCAGATTCATAGCCATAAAAAGGATCAGATTCAACCAAAGTAATTATCTCAGGGTTGACAGAGAAATCATAATCCTTATCGAAAATACGGATAGGTGAAGTAACAAAAGCAGGGTCATATTTCATTCTAGCATTCAAAGATTTTTCTTTTAGCTTAGCTAATAATTTCTTAAGATCATTTCTATCATTGCAAGCAAGAAAGTTTCTAGCAGTTTCTTCATCCATAACATAGCCCTCAGGCACAACAGGAAATTCATATCTAGGGGGAGAATCTTCATCATCACTTTCATCAATATTATCAGTTTCAGTAATTTCATTCTCTCTAGCCCTAGCAAGTTGTTCATCAATAAATTCACCTAATGGCACAATAGTATCAAGCATAGAAGTAGTTTCATCATAAGTACTATGCATAGCAGAAGTGGCATCATCAATAACATGCGACATATCAGAATTAATAGCAGAAGCAGGTTTAGGTGTCGCAAGTTTACTCAAAACAGAAGGAGAATCAAGTGCAGAGCTAGATGGCAGTTCCTTACCTCCCCTCATAGTTGAGGGATAAATTTTGGTTTTCTCGTCTTTCAAGTTCCTCATAGTGATCAGCAGATATAAATCCCAAGTGACTCGAAGAACAGAGCTATCCTCCCTGTTGGGGAACGTAGCAATAATTCAAATTTTTCTACGCATCACCAAGAACAATCTATGGAGTCTTCTAGAAACGAGAGGGAAAAGAGTGCATCTACATACCCTTGTAGATCGCGAGCGGAAGCGTTCAAGCGAACGGGGTTGATGGAGTCGTACTCGTCGTGATCCAAATCACCGATGATCCTAGCGCCGAACGGACGGCACCTCCGCGTTCAACACACGTACGGAGCAGCGACGTCTCCTCCTTCTTGATCCAGCAAGGGGGAGGAGAGGTTGATGGAGATCCAGCAGCACGACGGCGTGGTGGTGGAAGTAGCGGGATCCTGGCAGGGCTTCGCCAAGCGCAAGCGGGGAGGAAGAGGTGTCACGGGAGAGAGGGAGGCGCCAGGGCTTGGGGTGCTGCTCCCATGCGCCTCCCCACTATATATAGGGGTGGAGGGGGCTGGTTTCTTGCCCTCCAAGTCCATTGGGGCGTTGGCAAAGGTGGGGGAAAGAAATCCCATCATTTCCCTTCCCCACCGATTGTTATCCCCCTTTTTTAGGGATCTTGATCTTATCCCTTCGGGATATGATCTTATTCCTTCTAAGGTGGGATCTTGGTGCGCCTTGACCAGGGGTGTGGGGCCTTGCCCCCACTACCCACGTTCATGTGGGTCCCCCCATGCAGGTGGGACCCACTTCGGAACCTTCTAGAACCTTCTCGGTACAATACCGAAAAATCCCGAACATTTTCCGGTGGCCAAAATAGGACTTCCCATATATAAATCTTTACCTCCGGACCATTCCGAAACTCCTCGTGACGTCCGGGATCTCATCCGGGACTCCGAATGACTTTCGGATTTCCGCATACTAATATCTCTACAACCCTAGCGTCACCGAACCTTAAGTGTGTAGACCCTACGGGTTCGGGAGACATGCAGACATGACCGAGACGACTCTCCGGTCAATAACCAACAGCGGGATCTGGATACCCATGTTGGCTCCCACATGTTCCACGATGATCTCATCGGATGAACCACGATGTCGAGGATTCAATCAATCCTGTATACAATTCCCTTTGTCAATCGGTACGTTACTTGCCCGAGATTCGATCGTCGGTATCCCAATACCTTGTTCAATCTCGTTACCGGCAAGTCACTTTACTCGTACCGTAATGCATGATCCCGTGACCAAACACTTGGTCACATTGAGCTCATTATGATGATGCATTACCGAGTGGGCCCAGAGATACCTCTCTGTCATACGGAGTGACAAATCCCAGTCTCGATTCGTGCCAACCCAACAGACACTTTCGGAGATACCTGTAGTGCACCTTTATAGCCACCCAGTTACGTTGTGACGTTTGGTACACCCAAAGCATTCCTACGGTATCCGGGAGTTGCACAATCTCATGGTCTAAGGAAATGATACTTGAGATTAGAAAAGCTCTAGCAAACGAACTACACGATCTTGTGCTATGCTTAGGATTGGGTCTTGTCCATCACATCATTCTCCTAATGATGTGATCCCGTTATCAGTGACATCCAATGTCCATGGTCAGGAAACCATAACCATCTATTGATCAATGAGCTAGTCAACTAGAGGCTTACTAGGGACATGTTGTGGTCTATGTATTCACACATGTATTACGGTTTCCAGTTAATACAATTATAGCATGAACAACAGACAATTATCATGAACAAGGAAATACAATAATAACCATTTTATTATTGCCTCTAGGGCATATTTCCAACAGTCTCCCACTTGCACTAGAGTCAATAATCTAGTTCACATCACCATGTGATTAACACTCAAAGTTCACATCGCCATGTGACTAATACCCAAGAGTTCACTAGAGTCAATAATCTAGTTCACATCACCATGTGATTAACACTCAATGAGTTCTAGGGTTTGATCATGTTATGCTTACGAGAGAGGTTTATTCAACGGGTCTGCAACATTCAGATCCGTGTGTGCTTTACAAATCTCTATGTCATCTTGTAGATGCAGCTACCACTTGCTACTTGGAGCTATTCCAAATAACTGCTCTACTATACGAATCCGGTTCACTACTCAGAGTCATCCGGATTAGTGTCAAAGTTTGCATCGACGTAACCCTTTATGACAAACCCCCTTTCCACCTCCATAATCGAGAAAATTCCTTAGTCCACTAGATACTAAGGATAAGTTCGACCGCTGTCATGTGATCCCTTCCTGGATCACTATTGTACCCCTTGACTAACTCATGGCAAGGCACACTTCAGGTGCGGTACACAGCATAGCATATTGTAGAGCCTACGTCTAAAGCATAGGGGACGACCTTCGTCCTTTCTCTTTCTTCTGCCGTGGTTAGGTCTTGAGTCTTACTCAATACTCACACCTTGTAACACAGCCAAGAACTCCTTCTTTGCTGATCTATTTTGAACTCCTTCAAAATCTTGTCACGGTATGTATTCATTTGAAAGTACTATTAAGCGTTTTTGATCTATCCTTATAGATCTTGATGCTCAATGTTCAAGTAGCTTAATCCAGGTTTTCCATTAAAAACACTTTTCAAATAACCCTGGATGCTTTCCAGAAATTCTACATCATTTCTGATCAACAATATGTTAACAACATATACTCATTAAAAATTCTATAGTGCTCCCACTCACTTCTTTGGAAATACAAGTTTCTCATGAACTTTGTATAAACCCAAAATCTTTGATCATCTCATCAAAGCGTTCATTCCAACTCCGAGATGCTTACTCCAATCCTTAGAAGGATTGCTGGAGCTTTGCATACTTGTTAGCATCTTTCAGGATTGACAAAACCTTCTGGTTGTATCACATACAACCTTTCCTCAAGAAAATCGTCGAGGAAACAATGTTTTGACATCCTATCTGCAAGATTTCATAAATAATGCAGTAACTGCTAATATAATTCTAACAGACTCTTAGCATCGCTACGAGTGAGAAAGTCTCATCGCAGTCAACTCCTTGAACTTGCCGGAAAACATCTTAACGACAAGTCGAGCTTTCTTAATGGTGACACTTACCATCATTGTCTGTCTTCCCTTTAAAATCCATCTATACCCAACAGCCTTACGACCATCAAGTAGTTCTTTCAAAGTCTATACTTTGTTTTCATACATGGATCCTCTCGGATTTTATGGCCTCGAGCCATTCGTCGGAATCCGGGCCCACCATCGCTTCTCCATAGCTCGTAGGTTCATTGTTGTCTTGCAGCATGACTTCCAAGATAGGATTACGTACCACTCTTAAGTAGTACGCATCCTTGTCGTCCTATGAGGTTTGGTAGTGACTTGATCTGAAGTTTCATGATCACTATCATAAGCTTCCACTTCAATTGGTGTAGGTGCCACAGGAACAACTTCCTGTGCCCTGCTACATATTAGTTGAAGTGATGGTTCAATGACTTCATCAAGTCTCCACCATCCTCTCACTCAATTCTTTCGAGAGAAACTTTTCCTCGAGAAAGGACCCGTTTCTAGTAACAATCACTTTTGCTTCCAGATCTGAAATAGGAGGTATACCCAACAATTTTGGGTATTCTACGAAGATGCATTTATCCGCTTTGGGTTCGAGCTTATCAGCCTGAAACTTTTTCACATAAGTGTCGCAGCCCCAAACTTTTAAGAAACGACAGCTTAGGTTTCTCTAAACCATAGTTCATACGGTGTCGTCTCAACGGAATTGCGTGGTGCCCTATTTAAAGTGAATGCGGTTGTCTCTAATGCCTAACCCATAAACGATAGTGTAATTCGATAAGAGACATCATGGTATGCACCATATCCAATAGGGTGCAGTTATGATGTTCGGACACACCATCACACTATGGTGTTCCAGGCGGTATTAGTTGTGAAACAATTTCCACAATTTCTTAATTGTGTGCCAAACTCGTAACTCAGATATTCATCTCTATGATCATATCACAGACATTTTATCCTCTTGTCACGACGATCTTCAACTTCACTCTGAAATTACTTGAACCTTTCAATAATTCAGACTTGTGTTTCATCAAGTAAATATACTCAGCATCTTCTCAAATCATCTGTGAAGCAAGAACATAACGATATCCACTACATGCCTCAGCACTCATTGGACTGCACACATCAAAATGTATTACTTCCAACAAGTTGCTTTCTTGTTCCATCTTACTGAAAACGAGGCCTTTCAGTCATCTTGCCCATGTGGTATGATTTGCATGTCTCAAGTGAGTCCAAACGATCCATCTGTATGGACTTTCTTCATGCATATATACTAATAGACATGGTTCGCATGTCTCAATCTTTTCAAAAACGAGTGAGTCCAAAGATCCATCAACATGGAGCTTCTTCATGCGTTTTATACCAATATGACTCAAGTGGCAGTGCCACAAGTATGTGGTACTATCATTATTATCTTATATCTTTTGGCATGAACATGTGTATCACTACGATCGAGATTCAATAAACCATTCATTTTAGGTGCAAGACCATTGAAGGTATTATTCAAATAGACAGAGTAACCATTATTCTCCTTTAATGAATAACCGTATTGCGATAAACATAATCCAAACATGTCTATGCTCAACGCAAACACCAAATAACAATTATTCAGGTTTAACCCCAATCTCGATGGTAGAGGGAGCATGCGATGCTTGATCACATCAACCTTGGAAACACTTCCAACACATATCGTCATCTCACCTTTAGCTAGTCTCCGTTTATTCCGCAGCTTTTATTTCGAGTTACTAACACTTAGCAACCGAACCAGTATCTAATACCCTGGTGCTACTAGGAGTACTAGTAAAGTACACATTAATATAATGTATATCCAATATACTTCTGTCGACCTTGCCAGCCTTCTCATCTACGAAGTATCTAGGGTAGTTCTGCTTCAGTGACCGTTCCCCTCATTTCAGAAGCACTTAGTCTCGGGTTTGGGTTCAACCTTAGGTTTCTTCACTAGATAAGCAACTGATTTGCCGTTTCATGAAGTATCCCTTCTTGCCCTTGCCCTTCTAGAAACTAGTGGTTTTACTAACCATCAACAATTGATGCTCCTACTTGATTTCTACTTTCGCAGTGTCAAACATCGCGAGTTGCTCAAGGATCATCATGTCTATCCCTGATATGTTATAGTTCATCATGAAGCTCTAATAGCTTGGTGGCAGTGACTATGGAGAACCATCACTATCTCATCTGGAAGATTAACTCCCACTCGATTCAAGTGATTGTAGTACTCAGACAATCTGAGCACATGCTCAACGATTGAGCTTTTCTCCCTTAGTTTGCAGGCTTAAGAAACTTGTCAAAGGTCTCATACCTCTTGACGTGGGCACTAGTCTGAAATCCCAATTTCAGTCTTTGGAACATCTCATATGTTCTGCGACGTTTCAAAACCGTCTTTGGTGCCACAATTTTAAACCGTTAGCATCACACACTGAACTATCATGTAGTCATCAAAACATGTATGTCAGATGTTTCGCAACATCTACATACGACGCTCGAGGTTCAGCACACCGAGCGGTGCATTAAGGACATAAGCCTTCTGTGCAGCAATGAGGACAATCCTCAGTTTACGGACCCAGTCCGCATAATTGCTACTATCAACTTTCAACTAAATTTTCTCTAGGAACATATCTTAGTAGAACTAAAGCGTGAGCTACGACATTATTTGCAAACACCTTTTGACTATGTTCATGATAATTAAGTTCATCTGATTATTTAATGAACTCCCACTTAGATAGACATCCCTCTAGTCATCTAAGTGATACATGATCCGACTCTTCTAGGCCGTGTCCGATCATCACGTGAGACGGACTAGTCATCATTGGTGAACATCTCCATGTTGATCGTATCTACTATACGACTCATGTTCGACCTTTCGGTCTCTTGTGTTCCGAGGCCATGTCTGTACATGCTAGGCTCGTCAAGTCAACCTAAGTGTTTTGCTTGTGTTCCGAGGCCATGTCTGTACATCCTAGGCTCGTCAAGTCAACCTAAGTGTTTTGCTTGTGTTCCGAGGCCATGTCTGTACATGCTAGGCTCGTCAACACCCGTTGTATGCGAACGTTAGAATCTATCACACCCGATCATCACGTGGTGCTTCGAAACAATGAACCTTCGCAACGGTGCACAGTTAGGGGGAACACATCTCTTGAAATTTTAGTGAGGGATCATATTATTTATGCTACCGTCGTTCTAAGCAAATAAGATGTAAACATGACAAACATCACATGCAAATCATAAAGTGACATGATATGGCCAATATCATCTTGCGCCTTTTGATCTCCATCTTCGAGGCGCGGCATGATCACCTTTGTCACCGGCATGACACCATGATCCCCATCATCGTGTCTTCATAAAGTTGTCTCGCCAACTATTACTTCTACTACTATGGCTAACGGTTAGCAATAAAGTAAAGTAATTACATGGCGTTTTTCATTGACACGCTGGTCATACAATAAATTAAGACAACTCCTATGGCTCCTGTCGGTTGTCATACTCATCGACATGCAAGTCGTGATTCCTATTACAAGAACATGATCAATCTCATACATCACATATATAATTCATCACATCCTTTTGGCCATATCACATCACATAGCATACCCTGCAAAAACAAGTTAGACGTCCTCTAATTGTTGTTGCATGTTTTACGTGGCTGCTATGGGTTTCTAGCAAGAACGTTTCTTACCTACGCAAAAGCCACAACAGTGATATGCCAATTGCTATTTACCCTTCATAAGGACCCTCTTCATCGAATCCGATCCAACTAAAGTGGGAGAGACAGACACCCGCTAGCCACCTTATGCATCAAGTGCATGTCAATCGGTGGAACCTGTCTCACGTAAGAGTACGTGTAAGGTCGGTCCGGGCCGCTTCATCCCACAATGCCGCCGAATCAAGATAAGACTAGTAACGGTAAGCAAATTGAACAAATCTTCGCCCACAACTAATTTGTGTTCTACTCGTGCATAGAATCTACGCATAGACCTGGCTCATGATGCCACTGTTGGGGAACGTAGCAATAATTCAAATTTTTCTACGCATCACCAAGAACAATCTATGGAGTCTTCTAGCAACGAGAGGGAAAAGAGTGCATCTACATACCCTTGTAGATCGCGAGCGGAAGCGTTCAAGAGAACGGGGTTGATGGAGTCGTACTCGTCGTGATCCAAATCACCGATGATCCTAGCGCCGAACGGACGACACCTCCGCGTTCAACACACGTACGGAGCAGCGACGTCTCCTCCTTCTTGATCCAGCAATGGGGGAGGAGAGGTTGATGGAGATCCAGCAGCACGACGGCGTGGTGGTGGAAGTAGCGGGATCCTGGCAGGGCTTCGCCAAGCGCAAGTGGGGAGGAAGAGGTGTCACGGGAGGGAGGGAGGCGCCAGGGCTTGGGGTGCTGCTCCCATGCACCTCCCCACTATATATAGGGGTGGAGGGGGCTGGTTTCTTGCCCTCCAAGTCCATTGGGGCGTTGGCAAAGGTGGGGGAAAGAAATCCCATCATTTCCCTTCCCCACCGATTGTTATCCCCCTTTTTTAGGGATCTTGATCTTATCCCTTCGGGATATGATCTTATTCCTTCTAAGGTGGGATCTTGGTGCGCCTTGACCAGGGGTGTGGGGCCTTGCCCCCACTACCCACGTTCATGTGGGTCCCCCCATGCAGGTGGGACCCACTTTGGAACCTTCTAGAACCTTCTCGGTACAATACCGAAAAATCCCGAACATTTTCCGGTGGCCAAAATAGGACTTCCCATATATAAATCTTTACCTCCGGACCATTCCGAAACTCCTCGTGACGTCCGGGATCTCATCCGGGACTCCGAATGACTTTCGGATTTCCGCATACTAATATCTCTACAACCCTAGCGTCACCGAACCTTAAGTGTGTAGACCCTACGGGTTCGGGAGACATGCAGACATGACCGAGACGACTCTCCGATCAATAACCAACAGCGGGATCTGGATACCCATGTTGGCTCCCACATGTTCCACGATGATCTCATCGGATGAACCACGATGTCGAGGATTCAATCAATCCTGTATACAATTCCCTTTGTCAATCGGTACGTTACTTGCCCGAGATTCGATCGTCGGTATCCCAATACCTTGTTCAATCTCGTTATCGGCAAGTCACTTTACTTGTACCATAATGCATGATCCCGTGACCAAACACTTGGTCACATTGAGCTCATTATGATGATGCATTACCGAGTGGGCCCAGAGATACCTCTCCGTCATACGGAGTGACAAATCCCAGTCTCGATTCGTGCCAACCCAACAGACACTTTCGGAGATACCTGTAGTGCACCTTTATAGCCACCCAGTTACGTTGTGACGTTTGGTACACCCAAAGCATTCCTACGGTATCCGGGAGTTGCACAATCTCATGGTCTAAGGAAATGATACTTGACATTAGAAAAGCTCTAGCAAACGAACTACACGATCTTGTGCTATGCTTAGGATTGGGTCTTGTCCATCACATCATTCTCCTAATGATGTGATCCCGTTATCAATGACATCCAATGTCCACGGTCAGGAAACCATAACCATCTATTGATCAATGAGCTAGTCAACTAGAGGCTTACTAGGGACATGTTGTGGTCTATGTATTCACACATGTATTACGGTTTCTAGTTAATACAATTATAGCATGAACAACAGACAATTATCATGAACAAGGAAATACAATAATAACCATTTTATTATTGCCTCTAGGGCATATTTCCAACAATCCCCGGCAACGGCGCCAGAAAATAGTCTTGATAACCCACAAGTATAGGGGATCGCAACAGTTTTCGAGGGTAGAGTATTCAACCCAAATTTATTGATTCGACACAAGGGGAGCCAAAGAATATTCTCAAGTATTAGCAGTTGAGTTTTCAATTCAACCACACCTGGATAACTTAGTATCTGCAGCAAAGTGTTTAGTAGCAAAGTAGTATGGAAGTAACGGTAAGAGTGGCAAAAGTAACAGTGGCAGTTTTGTAGTAATTGTAACAGTGGCAACGACAAAGTAACTAAGCAAAGAGCAATATGTGAAAAGCTCGTAGGCATTGGATCGGTGATGTAGAATTATGCCGGATGCGATTCCTCATGCAATAGTTATAACATAGGGTGACACAGAACTAGCTCCAGTTCATCAATGTAATGTAGGCATGTATTCCGAATATAGTCATACGTGCTTATGGAAAAGAACTTGCATGACATCTTTTGTCCTACCCTCCCGTGGCAGCGGGGTCCTATTGGAAACTAAGGGATAATAAGGCCTCCTTTTAATAGAGTACCGGACAAAGCATTAACACTTAGTGAATACATGAACTCCTCAAACTACGGTCATCACCGGTAAGTATCCCGATTATTGTCACTTCGGGGTTAACGGATCATAACACATAATAGGTGACTATAGACTTGCAAGATAGGATCAAGAACTCACATATATTCATGAAAACATAATAGGTTCAGATATGAAATCATGGCAGTCGGGCCCTAGTGACAAGCATTAAGCATAGCAAAGTCATAGCAACATCAATCTCAAAATATAATGGATACTAGGGATCAAACCCTAACAAAACTAACTCAATTACATGGTAAATCTCATCCAACCCATCACCGTCCAGCAAGCCTACGATGGAATTACTCATGCACGGCGGTGAGCATCATGAAATTGGTGATGGAAGAAGGTTGATGACGACGACGGCAACGGATTCCCCTCTCCGGAGCCCCGAACGGACTCCAGATCAGCCCTCCCGAGAGAGATTAGGGCTTGGCGGCGCCTCCGTATCGTAAAATGCGATGAATCCTTCTCTCTGGTTTTTTTTCTCCCCGAACGAGAATATATAGAGTTGGAGTTGAGGTCGTTGGAGCACCAGGGGGCCCATGAGGCAGGGGGACGCGCCCAGGGTGGTAGGCGTGCCTCCCACCCTCGTGGACAGAGTGTGGGCCCCCTGGCCTTGATTCGTTCGCCAGTATTTTTTATTAATTCCAAAAATATTCTCTCTGAAGTTTCAGGTCATTCCGAGAACTTTTATTTCTGCACAAAAATAACAACATGGCAATTCTGCTGAAAACAGCGTCAGTCTGTGTTAGTTCCATTCAAATCATGCAAGTTAGAGTCCAAAACAAGGGCAAAAGTGTTTGGAAAAGTAGATACGATGGAGACGTATCACCTGCGCACCGGACTACGCTCGCACGCCTCCCGTTCAGTCAAGCAAGTGTCCACACGGCACCTCCTATAGCCATTAAAACCAAGACACGTGGTATCACGTGAATGGTAAACAGAATACACACGGTTTGAGATATACAAACGTTTTAGATATTAAAGTTGCAGCTATTTTTTCAAAATGCATTTGATGGCTGTCATTATTCGAGTGCGCCTTCTCTCAAAATGGACACGAAAAATACCACAGCATGTCGGGTGCCCTTCCATGATAGCATGCCAAGTTTCATGAATTTTAGACGAGTTTTAGATTTACTAGAATTTAAAAACAAAGTATCTCAACGTTTTGCCGGCAATCAACGGTGCCCTGCTGTTTGAAATTCATTCTCATTTCTTGCATGCACCCAAGGACACAGATTTGATTTTTCAACCAATTTATATGCACTGGAGCATGTGCATGTAGTTGAAATTTGAATTATGCACATAAATGCATTGAAAACTCACTTAATGCATAAAAATGTCCAAATGAACCCCGAAAAATCACAAAAATTGACACAACACTCCTGTTGTTCTATGTTGACACGAGAGAAGATTTGAAATCAATAAGAGGCAATGGATATCGATTCGTCCCTAAAGGTGGAATGTTCCCTATCAAAACCATCATGCTTGTTGTGAGAAGCTCTGGTTTGTGAGAAGCATATACCCAAGCCTGCCCCAAATGGGACAAAAAATTTACCATGGCATGTTGATGCCACTCCATGATATCATGCCAAGTTTCATGAATTTCAGACGAGTTTTGGATTTACTAGAATTTAAAAACAAGGTATCTCAATGTTTGCGGACGAGTGACGGTGGCAGGGTGTTTGACATTCATTCCCATTTCTTGCATGGGACCTAAGCATGCACCCAAGGACAAAGATTTGATTTTTCAACCAATTTATATGCACTGGAGCATGTGCAAGTAGTTCAAATTTGAATTATGCACATGAATGCATTGAAAACTCACTTAATGCATAAAAATGTCCAAACGAACCCCGAAAAATCACAAAAAATAACACAACACTCCTGTTGTTCTATGTTGACACGAGAAAAAAAATTGAAAGCAATAAGAGGCAATGGATATTGTTTCGTCCCCAAAGGTGGGGCGTTCCCTACCGAAACCATCATGCTTGTTGTGAGAAACTCTGGTTTGTAAGAAGCATATACCCAAACCTGTCCCAAATGGGAAAAAATTACCACGACATGTTGATGCCCCTCCATGATAGCATGCCAAGTTTCATGAATTTCAGACGAGTTTTGGACTTACTAGAATTTAAAAACCAGGCATCTCAATGTTTTGCCGGCAATCAACGGTCCCCTGGTGTTTGAAATTTATTCCCATTTCTTGCATGGGACCTAAGCATGCACCCAAGGACACATATTTAATTTTTCAACCAATTTATATGCACTGGAGCATGTGCATGTAGTTCAAATTTGAATTATGCACATAAATGCATTGATAACTCACTTAATGCATAAAAATGTCCAAACGAACCCCGAAAAATCACAAAAAATAACACAACACTCCTGTTGTTCTATGTTGACACGAGAAAAAATTTGAAAGCAATAAGAGGCAATGGATATCGTTTCATCCCCAAAGGTGGGGCGTTCCCTACCGAAACCATCATGCTTGTTTTCATGAATTTCAGACGAGTTTTGGATTTACTAGAATTTAAAAACCAGGTATCTCAATGTTTGCGGCCGAGTGACGGTGGCAGGGTGTTTGACATTCATTCCCATTTCTTGCAAGGGACCTAAGAATAAACCCAAGGACAAAAGATTTGATTTTTCAACCAATTTATATGCACTGGATCATGTGCATGTAGTTCAAATTTGAATTATGCACATGAATGCATTGAAAACTCACTTAATGCATAAAAATGACCAAACGAACCCCGAAAAATCACAAAAAATAACACAACACTCCCGTGGTTCTATGTTGACACGAGAAAAATTTTGAAAGCAATAAGAGGCAATGGATATCGTTTCGTCCCCAAAGGTGGGGTGTTCCCTACCGAAACCATGATGCTTGTTGTGAGAAGCATATACCCAAACCTGCCCCAAATGGGACAAAAAAATTAGCACGACATGTTGATGCCGCTCCATGATAGCATGCCAAGTTTCATGAATTTCAGACGAGTTTTGGATTTACTAGAATTTAAAAACCAGGTATCTCAATGTTTGCGGCCAAGTGACGGTGGCAGGGTGTTTGACATTCATTCCCATTTCTTGCATGGGACCTAAGCATGAAGGAAATATGCCCTAGAGGCAATAATAAAGTTATTATTTATTTCCTTATATCATGATAAATGTTTATTATTCATGCTAGAATTGTATTAACTGGAAACATAATACTTGTGTGAATACATAGACAAATAGAGTGTCACTAGTATGCCTCTACTTGACTAGCTCGTTGATCAAAGATGGTTATGTTTCCTAGCCATAGACATGAGTTGTCATTTGATTAACGGGATCACATCATTAGGAGAATGATGTGATTGACTTGACCCATTCCGTTAGCTTAGCACTCGATCGTTTAGTATGTTGCTATTGCTTTCTTCATGACTTATACATGTTCCTATGACTATGAGATTATGCAACTCCCGTTTACCGGAGGAACACTTTGTGTGCTACCAAATTTCACAACATAACTGGGTGATTATAAAGGTTCTCTACAGGTGTCTCCGAAGGTACTTGTTGGGTTGGCGTATTTCCATATTAGGATTTGTCACTCCGATTGTCGGAGAGGTATCTCTGGGCCCACTTGGTAATGCACATCACTATAAGCCTTGCAAGCATTGCAACTAATGAGTTAATTGCGGGATGATGTATTACGGAACGAGTAAAGAGACTTGCCGGTAACGAGATTGAACTAGGTATTGAGATACCGACGATCGAATCTCGGGCAAGTAACATACTGATGACAAAGGGAACAACGTATGTTGTTATGCGGTCTGACCGATAAAGATCTTCGTAGAATATGTGGGAGCCAATATGAGCATCCAGGTTCCGCTATTGGTTATTGATCGGAGACGTGTCTCGGTCATGTCTACATAGTTCTCGAACCCGTAGGGTCCGCACGCTTAAAGTTTCGATGACGGTTATATTATGAGTTTATGAGTTTTGATGTACCGAAGGTTGTTCGGAGTCCCGGATGTGATCACGAACATGACGAGGAGTCTTGAAATGGTCGAGACATGAAGATTGATATATTGGAAGCCTATATTTGGATATCGGAAATGTTCCGGGTGAAATCGGGATTTTACTGGAGTACCGAGGGGTTACCGGAACCCCCCGGGGGCTTAATGGGCCATAGTGGGCCTTAGTGGAGAAGAGGAGAGGCAGCCAGGGCAGGGCCGCGCGCCCCTCCCCTCCTAGTCCGAATAGGACAAGGAGAGGGGGGCGGCGCCCCCCCCCCTTTCCTTCCTCTCTCCCTCCTCTTTCCCCCCTTCTCCTAATCCAACAAGGAAGGGAGGGAGTCCTACTCCCGGTGGGAGTAGGACTCCTCCTGGCGCGCCTCCTCCTGGCCAGCCGCACCTCCTCCCTTTGCTCCTTTATATACGGGGGCAGGGGCACCCCAAAGACACAACAATTGATTTGATCTTTTAGCCGTGTGCGGTGCCCCCCTCCACCATAGTCCACCTCGATAATACTGTAGCGGTGCTTAGGCGAAGCCCTACGTCGGTAGAACATCATCATCGTCACCACGCCGTCGTACTGACGAAACTCTCCCTCGACACTCGGCTGGATCGGAGTTCGAGGGATGTCATCGGGCTGAATGTGTGCTGAACTCGGAGGTGCCGTGCGTTCGGTACTTGATCGGTCGGATCGTGAAGACGTACGACTACATCAACCGCGTTGTGCGAACGCTTCCGCTTTCGGTCTACGAGGGTACGTAGACAACACTCTCCCCTCTCGTTGCTATGCATCACCATGATCTTGCGTGTGCGTAGGAAATTTTTTGAAATTACTACGTTCCCCAACAGTGGCATCCGAGCCAGGTTTTATGCGTAGATGTCATATGCACGAGTAGAACACAAGTGAGTTTTGGGCGATATAAGTCATACTGCTTACCAGCATGTCATACTTTGGTTCAGCGGTATTGTTGGATGAAGCGGCCCGGACCGACATTACGCGTACGCTTACGCGAGACTGGTTCTACCGATGTGCTTTGCACACAGGTGGCTGGCGGGTGTCAGTTTCTCCAACTTTAGTTGAACCGAGTGTGGCTACGCCCGGTCCTTGCGAAGGTTAAAACAGCACCAACTTGACAAACTATCGTTGTGGTTTTGATGCGTAGGTAAGAACGGTTCTTGCTAAGCCCGTAGCAGCCACGTAAAACTTGCAACAAAAAAGTAGAGGACGTCTAACTTGTTTTTGCAGGGCATGTTGTGATGTGATATGGTCAAGACGTGATGCTATATTTTATTGTATGAGATGATCATGTTTTGTAACCGAGTTATCGGCAACTGGCAGGAGCCATATGGTTGTCGCTTTATTGTATGCAATGCAATCGCCCTGTAATGCTTTACTTTATCACTAAGCAGTAGCGATAGTCGTAGAAGCATAAGATTGGCGAGACGACAACGATGCTATGATGGAGATCAAGGTGTCGCGCCGGTGACGATGGTGATCATGACGGTGCTTCGGAGATGGAGATCACAAGCACAAGACGATGATGGCCATATCATATCACTTATATTGATTGCATGTGATGTTTATCTTTTATGCATCTTATCTTGCTTTGATTGACGGTAGCATTATAAGATGATCTCTCACTAAATTTCAAGATAAAAGTGTTCTCCCTGAGTATGCACCGTTGCCAAAGTTCGTCGTGCCCAGACACCACGTGATGATCGGGTGTGATAAGCTCTACGTCCATCTAGAATGGGTGCAAGCCAGTTTTGCACACCCGGAATACTCAGTTAAACTTGACGAGCCTAGCATATGCAGATATGGCCTCGGAACACTGAGACCGAAAGGTCGAGCATGAATCATATAGTAGATATGATCAACATAATGATGTTCACCATTGAAAGCTACTCCATTTCACGTGATGATCGGTTATGGTTTAGTTGATTTGGATCACGTGATCACTTAGAGGATTAGAGGGATGTCTATCTAAGTGGGAGTTCTTAAGTAATATGATTAATTGAACTTAAATTTATCATGAACTTAGTACCTGATAGTATCTTGCTTGTCTATGTTAATTGTAGATAGATGGCCCGTGTTGTTGTTCCGTTGAATTTTAATGCGTTCCTTGAGAAAGCAAAGTTGAAAGATGATGGTAGCAATAACACGGACTGGGTCCGTAACTTGAGGATTATCCTCATTGCTGCACAGAAGAATTATGTCCTGGAAGCACCGCTAGGTGCCAAATCTACTGCAGGAGCAACACCAGATGTTATGAACGTCTGGCAGAGCAAAGCTGACGACTACTCGATAGTTCAGTGTGCCATGCTTTACGGCTTAGAACCGGGACTTCAACGACGTTTTGAACGTCATGGAGCATATGAGATGTTCCAGGTGTTGAAGTTAATATTTCAAGAAAATGCCCGGATTGAGAGATATGAAGTCTCCAATAAGTTCTACAGTTGCAAAATGGAGGAGAATAGTTCTGTCAGTGAGCATATACTCAAAATGTCTGGGTATAATAATCACTTGATTCAACTGGGAGTTAATCTTCCGGATGATAGCGTCATTGACAGAATTCTTCAATCACTACCACCAAGCTACAAGAGCTTCGTGATGAACTATAATATGCAATGGATGGATAAGACGATTCCCGAGCTCTTCGCAATGCTAAAGGCTGCGGACATAGAAATCAAGAAGGAGCATCAAGTGTTGATGGTCAATAAGATCACCAGTTTCAAGAAAAAAGGTAAAGGGAAGAAGAAGGGGAACTTCAAAAAGAACAGCAAGCAAGTTGCTGCTCAAGAGAAGAAACCCAAGTCTGGACCTAAGCCTGAGACTGAGTGCTTCTAATACAAACAGACTGGTCACTGGAAGCGGAACTGCCCCAAGTATTTGGCGGATAAGAAGGATGGCAAGGTGAACAAAGGTATATATGATATACATGTTATTGATGTGTACCTTACCAGAGCTCGCAGTAGCACCTGGGTATTTGATATTGGTTCTGTTGCTAATATTTGCAACTCAAAACGGGGACTACGGATTAAGCGAACACTGGCCAAGGACGAGGTGACGATGCGCGTGGGAAACGGTTCCAAAGTCGATGTGATCGCCGTCGGCACACTACCTCTACATCTACCTTCGGGATTAGTATTAGACCTAAATAATTGTTATTTGGTGCCAGCGTTGAGCATGAACATTATATCTAGATCTTGTTTGATGCGAGACGGTTATTCATTTAAATCTGAGAATAATGGTTGTTCTATTTATATGAGTAATATCTTTTATGGTCATGCACCCTTGAAGAGTGGTCTATTTTTTCTCGATAGTAGTGATACACATATTCATAATGTTGAAGCCAAAAGATGCAGAATTGATAATGATAGTGCAACTTATTTGTGGCACTGCCGTTTGGGTCATATTGGTGTAAAGCGCAAGAAGAAACGCCATACTGATGGACTTTTGGAATCACTTGATTATGAATCACTTGGTACTTGCGAACCATGCCTCATTGGCAAGATGACTAAAACGCCGTTCTCCGGTACTATGGAGAGAGCAACAGATTTGTTGGAAATCATACATACAGATGTATGTGGTCCAATGAATATTGAGGCTCGTGGCGGATATCGTTATTTTCTCACCTTCACAGATGATTTGAGCAGATATGGGTATATCTACTTAATGAAACATAAGTATGAAACATTTGAAAAGTTCAAAAAATTTCAGAGTGAAGTTGAAAATCATCGTAACAAGAAAATAAAGTTTCTACGATCAGATCATGGAGGAGAATATTTGAGTTACGAGTTTGGACTACATTTGAAACAATGCGGAATAGTTTCACAACTCACGCCACCCGGAACACCACAACGTAATGGTGTGTCCGAACATCGTAATCGTACTTTACTAGATATGGTGTGATCTATGATGTCTCTTACTGATTTGCCGCTATCGTTTTGGGGTTATGCTTTAGAGATGGCCGCATTCACGTTAAATAGGACACCATCAAAATCCATTGAGACGACGCCTTATGAACTGCGGTTGCAAGAAACCAAAGTTGTCGTTTCTTAAAGTTTGGGGCTGCGATGCTTATGTGAAAAAGCTTCAACCTGATAAGCTCGAACCCAAATCGGATAAATGTGTCTTCATAGAATACCCAAAGGAGACTGTTGAGTACACCTTCTATCATAGATCTGAAGGCAAGACATTCGTTGTTAAGAATGGATCCTTTCTAGAGAAGGAGTTTCTCTCGAAAGAAGTGAGTGGGAAGAAAGTAGAACTTCATGAGGTAACCGTACCTGCTCCCTTATTGGAAAGTAGTTCATACAGAAACCGGTTCCTGTGACGTCTATACCAATTAGTGAGGAAGTTAATGATGATGATCATGGAACTTCAGATCAAGTTGTTACTGAACCTCGTAGGTCAACCAGAGTAAGATCCGCACAAGAGTGGTATGGAAATCCTGTTCTGCAGGTTATGTTACTAGACCATGACGAACCTACGAACTATGAAGAAGCGATGGTGAGCCCAGATTCCGCAAAATGGCTTGAGGCCATGAAATCTGAGATGGGATCCATGTATGAGAACAAAGTGTGGACTTTGGTTGACTTGCCCGATGATTGTCAAGCCATTGAGAATAAATGGATCTTCAAGAAGAAGACTGACGCTGACGGTAATGTTACTGTCTATAAAGCTCGACTTGTTGCGAAAGGTTTTCGACAAGTTCAAGGGATTGACTACGATGAGATCTTCTCACCCGTAGCGATGCTTAAGTCTGTCTGAATCATGTTAGCAATTGCCGCATTTTATGATTATGAAATTTGGCAAATGGATGTTAAAACTGCATTCCTGAATGGATTTCTGGAAGAAGAGTTGTATATGATGCAACCAGAAGGTTTTATCGATCCAAAGGGAGCTAAGAAAGTGTGCAAGCTCCAGCGATCCATTTATGGACTGGTGCAAGCCTCTCGGAGTTGGAATAAACGCTTTGATAGTGTGATCAAAGCATTTGGTTTTGTACAGACTTTTGGAGAAGCCTGTATTTACAAGAAAGTGAGTGGGAGCTCTGTAGCATTTCTGATATTATATGTGGATGACATATTGCTGATTGGAAATGATATAGAATTTCTGGATAGCATAAAGGGATACTTGAATAAGAGTTTTTCAATGAAAGACCTCGGTGAAGCTGCTTATATATTGGGCATCAAGATCTATAGAGATAGATCCAGACGCTTAATTGGACTTTCACAAAGCACATACCTTGACAAAGTTTTGAAGAAGTTCAAAATGGATCAAGCAAAGAAAGGGTTCTTGCCTGTGTTACAAGGTGTGAAGTTGAGTAAGACTCAATGCCCGACCACTGCAGAAGATAGAGAGAAGATGAAAGATGTTCCCTATGCTTCAGCCATAGGCTCTATCATGTATGCAATGTTGTGTACCAGACCTGATGTGTGCCTTGCTATAAGTCTAGCAGGGAGGTACCAAAGTAATCCAGGAGTGGATCACTGGACAGCGGTCAAGAACATCCTGAAATACCTGAAAAGGACTAAGGATATGTTTCTCGTTTATGGAGGTGACAAAGAGCTCATTGTAAATGGTTACGTTGATGCAAGCTTTGACACTGATCCGGACGATTCTAAATCGCAAACCGGATATGTGTTTACATTGAACGGTGGAGCTGTCAGTTGGTGCAATTCTAAACAAAGCGTCGTGGCGGGATCTACGTGTGAAGCGGAGTACATAGCTGCTTCGGAAGCAGCAAATGAAGGAGTCTGGATGAAGGAGTTCATATCCGATCTAGGTGTCATACCTAGTGCATCAGGTCCAATGAAAATCTTTTGTGACAATACTGGAGCAATTGCCTTAGCGAAGGAATCCAGATTTCACAAGAGAACCAAACACATCAAGAGACGCTTCAATTCCATCCAGGATCTAGTCCAGGTGGGAGACATAGAAATTTGCAAGATACATACGGATCTGAATGTTGCAGACCCGTTGACTAAGCCTCTTCCACGAGCAAAACATGATCAGCACCAAGACTCCATGGGTGTTAGAATCATTACTGTGTAATCTAGATTATTGACTCTAGTGCAAGTGGGAGACTGAAGGAAATATGCCCTAGAGGCAATAATAAAGTTATTATTTATTTCCTTATATCATGATAAATGTTTATTATTCATGCTAGAATTGTATTAACCGGAAACATAATACTTGTGTGAATACATAGACAAACAAGTGTCACTAGTATGCCTCTACATGACTAGCTCGTTGATCAAAGATGGTTATGTTTCCTAGCCATAGACATGAGTTGTCATTTGATTAACGGGATCACATCCTTAGGAGAATGATGTGATTGACTTGAGACCCATTCCGTTAGCTTAGCACTCGATCGTTTAGTATGTTGCTATTGCTTTCTTCATGACTTATACATGTTCCTATGACTATTAGATTATGCAACTCCCGTTTACCGGAGGAACACTTTGTGTGCTACCAAATGTCACAACGTAACTGGGTGATTATAAAGGTGCTCTATAGGTGTCTCCGAAGGTACTTGTTGGGTTGGCGTATTTCGAGATTAGGATTTGGCACTCCGATTGTCGGAGAGGTATCTCTGGGCCCACTCAGTAATGCACATCACTATAAGCCTTGCGAGCATTGCAATTAATGAGTTAGTTGTAGGATGATGTATTACGGAACGAGTAAAGAGACTTGCCGGTAACGAGATTGAACTAGGTATTGAGATACCGACGATCGAATCTCGGGCAAGTAACATACCGATGACAAAGGGAACAACGTATGTTGTTATGCGGTCTGACCGATAAAGATCTTCGTAGAATATGTGGGAGCCAATATGAGCATCCAGGTTCCGCTATTGGTTATTGACCGGAGATGTGTCTCGGTCATGTCTACATAGTTCTCGAACCCGTAGGGTCCGCACGCTTAAAGTTTCGATGACGGTTATATTATGAGTTTATGAGTTTTGATGTACCGAAGGTTGTTCGGAGTCCCGGATGTGATCATGGACATGACGAGGAGTCTCGAAATGGTCGAGACATGAAGATTGATATGTTGGAAGCCTATATTTGGATATCGGAAATGTTCCGGGTGAAATCGGGATTTTATCGGAGTACCGAGGGGTTACCGGAACCCCCCGGGGGCTTAATGGGCCATAGTGGGCCTTAGTGGAGAAGAGGAGAGGCAGCCAGGGCAGGGCCGCGCGCCCCTCCCCCCCTAGTCCGAATAGGACAAGGAGAGGGGGCGCCCCCCCCCCCTTTCCTTCCTCTCTCCCTCCTCTTTCCCCCCTTCTCCTAATCCAACAAGGAAGGGAGGGAGTCCTACTCCCGGTGGGAGTAGGACTCCTCCTGGCCGGCCGCACCTCCCCCCTTTGCTCCTTTATATACGGGGGCAGGGGGCACCCCAAAGACACAACAATTGATTTGATCTTTTAGCTGTGTGCGGTGCCCCCCTCCACCATAGTCCACCTCGATAATACTGTAGCGGTGCTTAGGCGAAGCCCTGCGTCAGTAGAACATCATCATCGTCACCATGCCTTCGTGCTGACGAAACTCTCCCTCAACACTCGACTGGATCGGAGTTCGAGGGACGTCATCGGGCTGAACGTGTGTTGAACTCGGAGGTGCCGTGCGTTCGGTACTTGATCGGTCGGATCATGAAGACGTACGACTACGTCAACCGCGTTGTGCTAACGCTTCCGCTTTCGGTCTACGATTGTACGTAGACAACACTCTCCCCTCTCGTTGTTATGCATCACCATGATCTTGCGTGTGCGTAGGAATTTTTTTGAAATTACTACGTTCCCAACAAAGCATGCACCCAAGGACAAAAGATTTGATTTTTCAACCAATTTATATGCACTGGAGCATGTGCATGTAGTTCAAATTTGAATTATTCACATAAATGCATTGAAAACTCACTTAATGCATAAAAATGTCCAAACGAACCCTAAATAATTCCAATTCTTTTGTGATCACTGCAGATAAAAGGTCTAGCAATTCAAACACCATCCATGGCCGCTGTGACCCCATTATGTAATTCAAATCAAGACGATAAATCAAGTAGATCCCACAGAGGTTATTATAACCAACCGTGTGAGATGCAGCACAAAATATCTTGGAGCACCGTCAGAGTATAATACACATACGGCTTACGCGAGAAGGTGCGACGGCTATAGTCCACAACCCGCTCTGAATAAGGGACCGTGTCTGATGACACTTTGCGCGCCAGTTTTTTCGCTGAAGCGATTCCAAATTTTTGGCTTCCGCAGAAATATCTACCTCCCTGCCCTCCCCCTTACGAAAAGCCACATTTCCCCTGTTTCCACCTTCCTTTCCAAGTTGAAACCTTCACTCCTTGCTTGCAGCGCCGCCTCCTCGCCGGCGACCCTCCTTCACGCTGCTCGGCCTCGCCTATCCAGGCAGGTAATCCACACCCGATCCCCATCCTCCTCCTCCTTCCACATCCCACATGCCCTAACCGCCGGCACGAGCGCGACACCTTCCACCCAAATCACCGACCCCTCCACCAAATAAGCATCGGCCTAAGCCATGGTGCACACAGTATAGCCAGGACCTCAAGGAGCATTTGGCAGCGGAGAAGCAAATCGCGGCCGCACGTGGGGATGAGGTTGCAATGGCTGCCATTCGTGCCGACCCCCAGATCTTGGAGAAGCACCTCGCCATCGAGGCCACCGTTGACGCCTCGCGTGCCGATGCCGCAGCGCGGTTGGATGCTTTAAACGACATTTCGTGGTGTTTTCTCGAGGCTACCGTCGGTGCCTTCGATGAAGACTACGAGGTGTTTTCTCAGCGTGCACGTGCTTACCTCATCTCGAGAGCCAGCAGGTTGGTGCCCGGAGTGGCTCAGGCAACTCACCACTACAATGAGGGCACCCACGATGCGGAGGCCTCACCCTCTTCCATGTCCAAGGAGCCAATCGTCATCGATATCTCCGACAATGAGGAGTAGCTTGTCTTATTAGCTCACTATAAGAACCCATGTTCAGTTTGCTAGCTATTGCCTTTCCTTAACAAATTCTAATGAATTGTGCTATCTACTTTTACCATGCAATCTTCTGCTATAGTGTATATGTTCTATATGTCGTGCAATGTGGTGTTCAGTTAACTGCTTGGTTCAATTCTGCAAATGTGATGTTCAATTCTTCAGGGTGCAATATTTCCAAGTTGTTAAGCATGCTTGGTTTGGTTAACTGTCTGATCTTCTATTAGGAGTATGTTATATTGTGCAATGTGGTGCTCAGTTAACGTTTGGTTCATTTGTTGTGGTGTTAAGTTAACTGCTTGGTTCAATTCTGCAATGCGATGTTCAATTGCTGTGGCTGCATTCTCTTATTGTATACCATGTGAGGAATAAATCGAATTTGGCTGCACTTAATACATGAGAAACATATACAAGTGCTATATTTCCTAATTCTCAATCATGCTTTGTTTGGATAAATGGGTTTTCCATGTGGCTTGAATGAATCTGCAATGTGCTTATTTTTCATCAACATATTTTACTGATTGCATGCGAACCCTTACTTAACCTGATGACTAACTACCTTATATGTGTTGCAGGGAAACAATGGGAAGCACTGAGGTTTACAAGATGGTACTAACTATTATACCTTGCCTTTTTTATTCCTTTGCCCCATTTCCAATATAGAGAAGATATTTATGCACATCCTTGTTTTCAGGCTTCACTGATGATTATCTCTCAAATCACCTCTCTGGTCAGGAGGCGAGGAAAGTTTTCATACAACAACCACGGTTCAATATTGAAGTGTTCCTGAAGAGGTCGAAGGATGGACGGTCAATCATCCACAGGCACTGGCCTAAAGTTGCAAAGACCTTCAACATGAATGAAGGCTCAATATTCGCCTTCCGCTTCAGCAGTTTTCCAGATGAGATGCATCTCTCTATGTACCGTCTATGATGCTAATTTCGAAAGGTTCAAGATGTTGCATGTGAAACTTACTGCTGGTGCAGTTGTGTAATGGGGTAGCTGAGTGCTGAAGCTATATCATGTTGTACTCCGATGTATTTCAATTATGAAATCCTGCTTCCTTAATATGAAAATAGAATATATTATGTGCTTAATATGAATGTCAATTAGATTAGTAAATGGATTATTAATAATAGGGCAATTAGCTCGCTAATTGGGTTTTCCTATTGCAAACGGTTAATGAGAAAACACCGTGGGCGATGACCTTAGACAATGCACACAGTTTCTAGGAATAAACCATGTTGGATCAATGAACAATCACACACGACATTCTCTTGAAAACTGTTTGCGTTACGCCACCTTGCGCAAATGTTTTCCTTAGAGTGACTGTGTGGGATGTATATAGAAACGGAAACGTTTAGCGGTGACTGACTGTGTGGGATGTACTTACGACCGGAAATGATTTCGCCTATATAATTGTATTTTTTTAGCACTACTCTATGTATTTCTGTATTTGAGTGCTCGCCGGTCGCACACGACCTCATTTTGCCGAGCGTGTGTGCCAGGAGGGCATATCCCCAACGGTTTCTGGGTCGTCTGGGAAGGACCCCCCTATCACCCACACTCACCTGGCGATGGTTCCAAATGCCGTCGAGGAAAGGGGTTAAAAACCGTTTGTTTAGCAGCGACGCGTACCAGTGTCGCACCTAACATGAACAAGGGGTTGTCAATCCCTTGGTGGTTATTTGCAAGATTAAATTGTATGGTGATAGATAGATAGATCGAACAAAAATTCAAAATAAACTAAATAAAGTAAAAGTGCAGCAAAGTATTTTTAGGATTTTTAATATATGATAGAAGTAGACCCGGGGGCCATAGTTTTCACTAGAGGCTTCTCTCTTGAAGATAGCATACGGTGGGTAGACAAATTACTGTTGGGCAATTGATAGAAAAGAAAATAATCATGACGATATCCAGGGCAATGATCATGTATATAGGAATCACGTCTGAGACAAGTAGACCGAAACGATTCTGCATCTACTACTATTACTCCACATATCGACCACTATCCAACATGCATCTAGAGTATTAAGTTCGTAAAAAACGGAGTACCGCCTTAAGCAAGATGGCATAATGTAGACAAAGTAAACTCACGCATGAATAAACCCCATCTTTTTATCCTTAATAGCAATGATACAATATGTGTCATGTCCCCTTCTGTCACTGGGATTGAGCACCGCAAGATCGAACCCATTACAAAGCACCTCTCCCCTTGCAAGGTAAATCAATCTAGTTGGCCAAACCAAATCAATAGATCGGAGAGAAATACGAAGCCTATGACAGTTGATAGGCCTAGAGAGAAGAGCCATCTAGCTACTAACTATGGACCCGTAGGTCTGTGGTAAACTACTCAAGCATCATCGGAAGGGCAACAAGGTTGATGTAGAGCCCCTCCGTGATCGAATCCGGACCCCTTCGGCAGAGTGCCGAAGAAGGCCTCTAGATGGGATCTCTCGAGAACCGGAACTTGCGGCGAAAAAAGTATTCCGTGGACTCCTCTGTTGGTTTCCCGATTTTAGAAAATTTATAGAGGCGGAGTTAGGTCAAACGGAGCCACGTGGTCCCCACAAGCCACCAAGACATTTCCTACACCCCTGGGCGCACCATGGTGCCTTGTGGTCCTCTGCTCCATCTTTTCGTCCCCTCTCGAAGCTTCCAGGGTCTCTTATGTCTAGAAAAAAGTCTCCAAAAAGTTTCATGCCACTTGGACTTCATTTGGTACTAATATTCTCAAAAAATAAAAACAGGCAAAAAAACTCAACTGGCATTGGGCACTAAGTTAATAGCTTAGTCCAAAAAATGATATATAATTGCTTGTAAGTGTATATAAAACATCCAAGATTGATACTATAATAGAATGGAACAATAAAAAATTATAGATACGTTGGAGACGTGTCATGTATCCTTCCTTCGATACGATAAATCTACAGCATGATACGTTGACACCACAAGGGTCAATACACTGAAAGTATTGGCAATCTTCACCAGAATTGGCTTTAAGAAAATAAACATGCATTTTGGTGTGGCTGGTTTTCCTTTTGCACGAAATAGTTTTCCCCCACCTTTGTAGTAGTGGTCTACGCTAATAGCTGGACATACCATTTCACACAGTAGTTCTGGACAATCGTATCACGCGGTCACCCATGAAGCATTTGAGTATGTGGGCTTCCGCATCACACACTTGTCCCAAGCCAAACTCCAGATAATCCCCCTAGTATCACCCTAGGTATCTGAGTTGGGTCCATACTCCCCTTTGGTTCAACCCGTCAAGTTTTATTAGAAGAGGTGATGAGTTCAAGCTAACAATTCTCCAATGAGTTGCTAAAAATGTCCGTAACTAGGGACGACTAATCATGTAGTTTTGTACACCCGGTAGAGGTTTGTATACTTTACCCGTGATTCCCAATCACACCCTCCTGATACTAAACTTCACTTGTGAAGTAGTTAGGCAGATCAAGACTAGACTTTTGGGAAGTAGTAGCCCTCTCCCACAGGCAGAACAGTCCGGTTTCCCTACATGCAAATCTACATCTGCTGGTCATGCCAGGGAGGGTTCCCACAACTTACTTGGTCAAGAAAGAGCCCATATTGCGTTTACACATGGAACATGGTGCTCTATGCTATATTTTATTATCCAATGATGTATTGCACCTCTATCATGTTTGAGTAGTTTCTTTTTGTCCTATGAGCTAATTGTGGTATGTTATGGTTGATATGAGTTGTATGTTATCATGGTGTTGTCCTATGGTGTCCGCTGTCTCGCGCAAACGTGTGGGATTCCCGTTGTAGGGTGTTGCAATATGTTAATGGTTTGCTTATGATGGGTTGTAGTAATAGAAACCTAAACCCCAGTTCGTGATTTGTTGCATTTGGGATTGAAGGTGTCGTGGAATTGTCACGGCAGATGTCCTCGAGCTAGGACTTAGTCGTGGAGCCATCGCAGCTAGGAAGCTTGAAGGGGTTAAGCGGGACAAGGAACACGAGGGTTTATACTGGTTCGGCCCCTTACGGTGAAGGTAAAAGCCTACGTCCAGTTTTAGGTGGTATTGATTAGGGTTTCGATAACCAGGGAGCTAAACCGCTATGCCTGGCTTTCGATGAGATTGTCCTCCTCCTAAACCGCTGCCGGGTCGTCCCTTTATATAGGGAGGCTGACGCCCTGCAGCTCTCAGAGTCCCGGCCGGCTCATCAGAGTGTCCGGCTCGGACTCTCAACTATTCTTGCCTTACACTACAAGTTCTACCATGATAAAGATTGCAACTACAGGCCTTAAGCCGTATCCGGGTCTTAGCCCATCTCTGGCCCACCGTCTTTAAGCTTGGCGCCGGGCTTCTGGCAATGACCATTATGAGTAACCCGGCCCCTCCTGGCGGGTGACTCTAAGGTCTATATCCTCAACATTAGGCCCCAGATTGATTTGAGCCGGCTCATGTCAATCTTCAATTCTTTCGACAGAAAACCTCCGGCTTACAATTGTGTGAAGGCCATAACCCGGCATGACATCATCCTCTGGACTCCGGGTAATCCGCCGTGACGTCATCTTCCATTAAGCCCGTTTTTTACTCCGCCAGATTCGCAACGGATCTTTACCTTTACTGTCATCCCGAAAATCGAGGCGTTTCGTGGGGAGATAACCACGCCGTGGTCTCCTTGATTCTCGTGCCCGCTTTATGAGCTCGCCCTTATAAATAGGCCGGCCCGACGGGCCTTTCTGCCACCCTTCTTCCTCCTTGCGCCACTGTTCCTCTGCTCGAGCTCGAACTCTGCCGCCGCCGTCGCGCCCCCGGTCTTCGTCAACCTTGGCCGCTGCATCACCCTGACTCGGTCCAGACAAACGGCGGCAACCTCCGCTCCTCTTCAGCTCCGGTGAGTCCTCACTACTCCATAGGGCAGATCCACACTAGGGCTTCATAGTTCTTCCTCTGTTCTTCGTAGTTCATCGCGGCCCTCAGTAGATTTGAATTTTACTGCCCTTTTTTGATCTTAGCTCTGTATAGACTCACTGCGATAGATGTTTAAGACCCATTTCACATGCAAATAGCCCTCTTTTTACTGCATAAGAGCCTTGTTCGATCTCAAGAACTTCCTTGCGTCTGTTTCTAGGTCTAGAAACTTTTCTTTTGCCCGACCATTTTGATCCAAAATATTTACTGCGATGTGTGAAACCTGTTTTACCACTTAGTAAAAAACTGCAATCATTGAATCTCGGCAGTTTACATTTCCGGTTTAAAGAAACCACGCGCCGTAGAACCTTCCGGCTTAAAGAAAACCATGCGCCATAAAAATTTCCGGCTTAGCTGTGATAAGGCCTGTAGACAATCAAATTACTCTCAATCCCTCGGCGGCTTAAATAGCCCGATGCACTTAGGTGTATACCATTAGTCCCCTTCATAAGCCGCCACCTTGACATTGAACTGTAGATTTCTTCTGGCTTATAATTAATCCGGACGTTTTTCCTTTTATCATAGACTGCCGACTTTCACCATGCCTCCCAAAGCTCCCAAAGCCTCCATTACTTGCAACTGGATGAGGTCCAATGTCACCAATGAGACCCTAGCAGATTTTGTCAAGTCTGGATATCTGCCCAAGAAGGACGTCATGTCCTACCGTGCCCCTGACCCGTCAGAAGAGAGACCATGGCCAAAGGACGGGGAGGTAGTGATTTTTGCGGATCATATGAGCCGGGGCTTTGCACCGCCCGGTTCAAAGTTTTTCAGAGACGTTCTGAATTTCTTCGATCTGCGGCCTCAGGACATAGGACCCAACTCAGTGTCCAATATCTGCAACTTCCAAGTGTTCTGCGAGATTTACCTTGGAGAAGAACCTAGTCTGCTGCTCTTCAGAGAGCTTTTTTACTTGAACCGTCAGAATGAGTGCGCCAATGGGCCAAGTCTGGAGCTAGGTGGCATCTCCATTCAGCGGCGAAGGGACTGTCTTTTCCCTTACGCAGAGCCGCCCAGCCACCCCAAGGACTGGAATCTGACGTGGTTTTACTGCCAAGACACGTCGCCGGCTGATGAAAGTCCGTTGCCCGGCTTTCGCCCCTCACGTCTGGAGCCGACTCACCCACTGTCAGACAAGCTAACTCAAGCGGAGCGCCAACCTCTGCTCCCCACTATCAACAAGATCAAGGCTCTCCTGGGCAATGGTCTGAATGGAATCGATCTGGTCCGGGTCTGGATCTCGTGGCGGGTGATCCCATTGAGCCGCCGCCCCGGCTTAAAGTGTGAGTACACGGGCCGAAAGGACGATCCTCAGAGACACAGCCGCAACGATCTTCCTGAAGACGTTGCAGAGGACATGACCAAGGCTCTCTTGAACGAGAGCCTGGCAGACTGCGGAAGGACCGGGTTAGCCCCCTTCTGCAAGACCAACCCAGCCCCAGCGGTAAGCCGCTGATCTGAACATCTTATCTGTACATAACTTTCATCTGAATCATTTTAAGAAAACCTCATTGCATTTTTTCAGGCTGATGATAAGTTCTGGCGGGCCAAGTATGACCATGAGGCGGCCAAAAAGGCCAGAAAGGCGAAGAAAGCCGCCAAGAAAGCCGCCCCTCGCAAGAAAGGAAACAGGCCTACTGCTTCAGAGCTGATGCAACTAAGCGACAGCTCCGAGTCAGAGGTAACCCCTGAGCCTGTAAGTCCTTGTTGTACTTTGTTGTTTACTTCTGTCCGCCTTATCAATACTTGTTCATCAATAGGACGACACCGGAGCAAGTAACCCGGTGGTTGAAGAGGTAACGACACTTTCCTCCGACTCGGAGCCCTTGCCCAGGCTGAAAATCCGAAGGGTAACCCGGAAAGTAAGCTTTTCACATCCTTTAGCTTATCAAGACCCTCAATTTATTTTGAAGCGACAGGTGCATGAGAGCCGGTGGCACACCCGGACCGACAAAAGCACCGACCTCTCCTCCGGTTTACCTGACGCATCGAGGAAACGCCGGACCGAGGTGATCTCAAAATTGTACCCTTTTCATCCATTGGCAGGTGTTATACGTCAACCACTCAACTCTTCTGACTCAAATTATCAGGAAACTTCCCCCTCTTCCGGCGACTCTATGCAGTCAAGTCTGCCGGCTTTCAAGACCGTGCCCGGGTAATGATAACCATCTCATGTTGTACTTTTGTTTTCACTTACCCTGTTGTGTTTAATCTTTTTGTCCTTTCAGTGCCCAGGCCAAGATCACCAAGAGGGCGAAGAAGTCCAAGCCGGTCGATGAGCCGGACTTGCCTGAGCCAGAGGCAGCCGCTCAAGAGCCACCAGCCGCCTTTGTACCTGAGGCCGCTGCCCCAACCACCAAGGCAACTACAGAAGCTTCTGTTAACCCGGAGGCCTCCAGCTCGGCTCCACCAGGAGACGGCCCGGACGTGGTAATCACCCGGACGGAGTTCGTTGAGCCAGGGAGACCTACCGTGCTGGCCAAGTGCTCCGCCAAAGGGGAGCTGCTAGAGTCGCGTCGGGTTAACCTGGACCTCACCGACTACTCCAACTTGAACATTGGAGAGATCGTCTCCGGCTTCGTCAGCCAAGTGCACAAGAGCCGGGACACAGAGATTGCTATGGTGACCCAGATCCAGCAAAAATCTGAGGTAATATCCTTTTGTCCTCTTACTTACTGCTTAGTTACCTGTACCATGCTAGCCCCCAAGTCGACGACTTATGATTGAGTATGTTGTAGACTTAGGTTCCGGCTTACTCCATTGAACCGGCAATGTGTAGATAGAAACGTTCAATATGCATTAGCCCCCAAGGGCCAAGTGTCTTTTCTTGGAAAACGCTTGGGACTTTACATTTACATAGTAATTGTTCATGCCATAACCCGGAAATCTATACAGGCTGCTGGCAAGAAGCTTGAGGCTGACCTTGCCGATCTCAAGAACCGGCTGAAGATGCAAGAGATGGAGACCCGGAAGGCAAACGCCAAGTTTGTATCCAGCATCCCCGCGCAAGAGAAGCTGAAGACAGAGTTTGACGCTGAGCGGAAGGCGTGGGCCGAAGAAAAGGCCGCATTGGTGAACCGGGCCGAACAGGCGGAGAAGGCTCTCTCCGAGAAGACCGCCTAGCTCTCCGGCCTAAAGCGCCAAGTGTCCCAGATGGTGGCCGCAATCTTCGGTAAGTCGTCTCATCGGCTTTCATCAAGTTTATAATTTTTATATCTCATAATTCATCCTTGTCGACGGCTTATCTGACTCTGTTAAACAGGTCCCAGAAGTGCCAACCTGAATCAGAGTGTGGTGACCAAGCTGAAGGCCGTATACACCCTGGTGGAACAACTCTACACCGGGTCACAACGTGCCTTGGCTGTGGTGGCCCTCTCCAACGAGGTGCCGACTCACCTGGCGGAAGTCCTTCGCCGGCTCGCCGTTCTGCCTCAGCGGATCCAGGAGCTGCGACGGGCCTCTGCAAGGGCCGGAGCGATCGCTGCGCTGAGCCGGGCCAAGGCGTTCTTGCCAGAGTTAGACCCGGCGAACATCGCCCTCGGCTACCCAAGTCTGAAGGAAGACGGCACCGCCTTTGATTAGAAGGACTTCGCAGCTTGCGTGAAGACCGTACGCCCGGTGGCCACTCTTATTGGCAACGATACAGATCTGACCAAGTATCAGCCGGGCTACGACGCAGAAAATCAGAGGATCCCTACTCCGCGCTATGAAGCCCTCAACTTGATCCCACCGGCTCGTCAGCACACTTTCGCCCCGGAGATTGACCCGGCCGGGTTAATTGACGAGGAAGCCCAATTCGAAGCTCTCAGTGGCATCGACTGGAAGTCATCAACCTTCCGGATCTTGGGATCAGCCGGAGGAGAAGAGGGGAACGAGCCGGAGACTTCAACTCAGCAGGCGTCGTAACTCAGCTGGCGGCTTATCAATCAATGCCTCACCCTTTTGGACTCAATGAGTCTTTGTAATAGAGTAGGACCAATACTTTTATCCTTGCCGTGCCATCGTACACGCCTTGAATGTTAAAGTCTGATGAAGTTGTCTCCGGTATGTTTCTCCGGGTCATAATCAATCCTTTGTTTTCCTTAACCTCAAAATAGTTGCCTTTAACTATCTTGCATAAAAGGGAAAATCACAAGTCTCGAGGCGGCTTACCGTCCTGAGAATCATAAGTTTTAGATATATAACCCGGAATATGGAAAAAAAGGACTGATCTCCAATTATATCCTTAATACAGCCGTAATATCATACTTAGCGGCCTGCAAGCATACTTCCGGCTTAGGTAATCCGGGTAATAAGGTTGGTACCTCAACTCCGGTGTACCTGTCCTAATGACACCCATTGTGCCCAACCAACACTGTTAATCAAGTTTTAAGCCGGCAAAGTGAGACCCGGCTGTACACACATTGAAATAATCAGAAGAAACTTGCTATAAAGCAGAAGAACTTAGGGACTTCCGGTTCGAATACGACCAGAGACCCAGCCCAAAGGGATTATGCTAGGATTCGAATGCGATCATATAGCCCCCAGTGGGTGTGGCGATGCCAATCAAGAGGGTACCGACAGCTATGTTCTCTTTGGTTCGAATACGACCCATGTTTGAACAGGAAGCCCCCAAGTGATTTTAAGAATTGTTTAACGACGCTGATTCGAATACGATCCACGTCGGTTCTCAAAGGGGTTAAACTATGATTCAAATATGACCAAAGAAAACCTCCCAATGAGCTCGGCACTTTGCCAATCAAATGGGTATCGACAGCTATGTTCTCTTTGGTTCGAATACGACCCACGTTTGAACAGGAAGCCCCCAGGTGACCTTATTACCTGCGGCTAGATTCGAATACGATCATAAGCCGGATCCTCCTTCAAGTTATCATGTTAATCTTGCAAAGAAAACAAACACGTGCACATTTGGAGGAGAAAAAGGACAGAGGTCCTGTTTTATTGCTTATCATAATATATACATGGCTGAGAGAAATATGTACATTATGAGAGCCGGTGGCTCAAGTGTAGTAAGGCCGAAGCTGAGCTATGTTCCACGGCCGACGGGTCTCTTCCTCCGACTTACGTGAATCTTTGTGCTCCCGAATGTCAATGAGGTAATATGACCCGTTGTGCAAGTTCTTGCTGACCACAAAGGGCCCTTCCCAAGGCGTGGATAACTTGTGTGCATCTATTTGATCCTGGATGAGCCGGAGCACGAGATCGCCTTCCTGGAAGACCCGGGATTTAACCCGGCGGCTATGATAACGGCGCAGGTCTTGTTGGTAAATCGCTGAACGGGCTGCTGCCACATCACGCTGTTCGTCCAACAAGTCAAGAGCATCTTGGCGCGCCTGTTCATTATCCGCCTCAACGTAAGCCGCCACGCGAGGTGAGTCATGACGGATGTCACTGGGGAGGACTGCTTCCGCCCCATAAACCATGAAGAAAGGCGTAAAACCTGTAGACCTGTTAGGAGTAGTGTTGATGCTCCATAATACGGAGGGCAACTCCTCCACCCAACAACCCGGCGTCCGTTGCAAAGGGACCAAAAGCCGGGGCTTAATGCCCTTCAGAATCTCCTGATTAGCTCTCTCAGCTTGACCATTGGATTGAGGATGAGCCACTGAGGAAACATCAAGTCGGATATGCTCTCATTGACAAAACTCTTCCATGGCGCCTTTGGAGAGATTGGTGCCATTGTCAGTGATAATGCTGTGCGGAAAACCAAAGCGGAAGACCACCTTTTTCATAAACTGAACCGCCGTGGCTGCATCGCACTTGCTAACTGGCTCCGCTTCAACCCACTTGGTAAACTTGTCAACCGCCACCAAAAGGTGAGTCTTCTTATCCTTGGACCTTTTGAAAGGCCCAACCATATCAAGCCCCCAGACCGCAAAGGGCCAAGTGATTGGGATCATCCTCAGTTCTTGAGCCGGTACATGAGCCCGTCGCGAGAACCTTTGGCAACCATCACACTTACTGACCAAGTCCTCTGCATCAGCATGAGCCGTCAACCAATAAAAACCATGACGAAAAGCCTTGGCCACAAGAGATTTTGAGCCGGCGTGATGGCCACAATCCCCTTCATGGATCTCACGCAAGATCTCTTGACCTTCCTCAGGGGAAACACAACGCTGAAACGCTCCCGTAACACTACGGTGATGCAACTCACCATTGATAACAATCATTGACTTAGCCCGCCGGGTTATTTGCCTGGCCAAATTTTCATCCTCAGGCAACTCACCCCGGGTCATGTAAGCCAGATAGGGCATTGTCCAGTCTGGTATGATATGGAGAGCCGCCACCAGTCGTGCCTCCGGGTCAGGGACAGCCAAGTCTTCCTCTGTAGGTAACTTAACAGAAGGGCCATACAGGACGTCCAGGAAAGTGTTAGGCGGCACCGGTTTTCGCTGAGAGCCTAGCCGGCTTAAAGCATCCGCCGCCTCATTCTTCCTGCGATCGATGTGTTCCACTTGGTAACCCTGAAAGTGCCCAGCAATGGCATCAACTTCGCAGCGATAAGCCGCCATGAGAGGGTCCTTGGAATCCCACTTTCCTGATACTTGTTGAGCCACCAAGTCTGAGTCGCCGAAGCACCTTACCCGGCTTAAGCTCATCTCTTTAGCCATCCGAAGACCATGGAGCAAGGCCTCGTACTCAGCCGCGTTGTTAGTGCAAGGAAACAGCAACCGTAGCACATAATGGAACTTGTCACCCTTAGGGGAAGCCAACACAACTCCAGCCCCCGAGCCCTCCAACTGCCTGGACCCATCAAAGTGAATAGTCCAATATGTGTTATCCGGCTTCTGCTCGGGCACTTGTGACTCTGTCCAGTCATTGATGAAATCCACCAGGGCCTGAGATTTAACAGCAGTGCGTGGCACGTACTTGAGACCATGAGGTCCAAGCTCTATAGCCCACTTAGCCACTCTCCCTGTGGCCTCTCTGTTTTGAATGATATCACCAAGAGGGGCAGAACTGACCACAGTGATGGGATGACACTGAAAATAATGCTTAAGTTTCCGGCTTGCCATGAACACACCGTAAACAAGCTTCTGCCAATGCGAATACCGCTGCTTGGACTCAATGAGCACTTCGCTGACATAATAAACCGGCCGCTGAACCGGATGCTCCTTACCCTCTTCCTTGCGTTCCACCACCACGGCCACACTGACGGCTCGTGCGTTAGCAGCCACATACAGCAATAAGGGCTCCTTATCCACTGGAGCAGCAAGGACTGGGGGCTCTGCCAGCTGCTTCTTCAAATCCTCAAAGGCAGTATTAGCTGCATCATTCCAGACAAAGTTATCAGTTTTCTTCATCAACTGATATAATGGCATGGCCTTCTCACCCAAACGGCTTATAAACCGGCTTAAAGCAGCAATGCGACCCGCCAAGCGCTGAACATCATTTATACACGCCGGCTTAGCTAGGGAGGTGATGGCTTTGATCTTCTCCCGGTTAGCTTCAATGCCTCTGTCAGAAACCAAGAAA